>NC_063189.1:36558350-36593350 GCF_017589495.1 Alosa alosa
AAAGCAAGTATGAGATAGAGAGACAGAAAGAGAGAGATAGAGAGGGAGAGAGAGAGACAGACAGAGACAGAAAGAGAGGGAGAAAGAGAGAGTGAGAGACAGACAGAGAGGGAGAGAGAGAGAGAGAGTAATAGGCCTATGCTACTATGGCAGCATACTAAGGTAAACTTATGGCGAGCTCTAATGATTGAATCTCATATACGAAGACATAAAATGCCAAGACAACATGAAAATATAACTATAACAGAACAACTAACAATATGGCTTCCTATGTCCTGTTGTCCAAACATCCTGTTTTCAATGATCTGTTTTCACACAGGATACGTGTGTTGTGTGTGTAAATTGGTGCAATAGTGTATTTAAATGCACACACACACACACACTGAACAGCTCCTTTTCATCATTACAGCTCACCAACACTTTGCCTTCTCTCGCTGTACTGTGGAAGCACAGCTGGGGCAGGCTGGTGCATTAAACTGGGCCAAGCTGGTCTGTGCCTGAGAATACGTCTGCAGTTCCCATGGCACTGTCATTTGCAGCCTACAGACACTGGTCTATGAGGACTCTTCACATATAACTTAAAATACATGTGGTTGAAGATAGTGGTGACCTAAACTAATCAGGGATCTGTTGATGAGAGGCAGGAGGTAACCAGAGCTGTTTCCAATGAAGCCTTGTCTTCGTGGTGTGCTGCACCAGCTTCAATGCTTTCGATGCTATTTCCAGGACAGCAGGGAGCAGCGCTATATTTGTTGTCCAGCTATAAATACTGCTGGCACACACAGATGCCTGCTTTTTTCAATGGTAACAAGTCAGTCATTTTCTTCCTGGAGACAGGTCTAATCTGACACTGTGTTACATTAGGTAGCCAGCAGTTAAACAAACGCACAACTCCAGCGTGATCACGACAACTCTTGAGGGTGAATGATAAGTGGGTGCAACATGTGAGGTGGCAGACTCATAAACTAAATATGTTCCAGCCATCATCTCCCAACACCTGAGTACTAATAAAGGCAGAACTGACGCACAGTGAAATCAAAGGAGCCAGCCGTCCTGAAAGTCCCAGTCGCAATCTGAATTAGACTCAGCCTCCAGTGGTTTACTGTACCATGGCCCATTTCACTAAGTGGAGCAGTGACGTGACCACCGCATGCCACCAATCCTCTGCCACACACAGGCATAGCAATCTTCTAAAAAATAGGTCACAATATCATTATCTGGGTTTCAATATTGAACAGTGTGGTGGGATCTCCAGGGAATCCCATAGGCGTGGAGAATAAATGACATGCAATGCTATTGTAAAGTATGTACGTTTGCTGAGGAGATAAAGGCTGACGAGGGGTGGACTCGCATGCTTGGCAGATATCCATCCCTCCAAGGCGTCAGAACAAACAAAGGTCCGCTTCACTGTCTTCCAGCACCATGGCAACCAGAATCACCTCTAAAAGGGGGCGTTTCTGGGAAAGAACTGTTTGGCGCACTGACTGGCCTATAAACGCACCAAAACACAATTATCAAGCTCCTCATTTAATGAAAACATTAGACTACGTTATTATTATTATTTTTTACTGAGCCTGTTTTTTGTTTGCAAATAGGCTAATACGATGTCTTCAGACTAGACTCGTAACTTATCGGGTAGCCGGCATCGATTAGTGAAAACAAATTGTCAAAATCAAGTGAGTCATGTGATTCAAAAATTCTTGAAGAACAACAGAAAAGCCGCGCAAGCTAGTCCGATTACTGTCCAAGCATTCCCCACACAGCAAAATCCACGGCACATGACAGCCGCATTGTGTTTCCCCTGTTCCCTAATGTAACACAATATTGCCTACGCGCCAAGTGACATGATGCGTCAGTTGCCTCCCAACAGGTAAATCTACAATATTGATGATTATTTTCCCTCTCAAACATACCCTGTTTGTTTCTAAGGCAGCATCCTCGCTATAGCTAGCTGTGCGCTGAAAGCTGAAGCGTTTTCGTGTAGGTTGCACAAGATGGTCGGTTTTAAGATCTTATAGCTCTTCAATTTGTCAACTCACCTCTATCCATTTCTGGGCTTCTTGGAATGCAGGCTCGGTGGTCGGTTCGGGGTGTTCGTTGTGGTCTTGATTCTTAGGGCCGTGATCTGCCCCTGGACTCGCCATTGCCTACACAGCAGCAGAGGGTATCGTTTGCAACTAGATCTGATGGGTAGCAGTAAGCTACACGAGGTAGGTTGGCGCACTGTTGAAGTATCCTGAAATGGTGTAACCTAATAAACTTCCGTAGATTTCGGTATTGTTTCCAGAGTTCAGTTCAGGTGTATCCTCGTTGTGTAAAGAAAACGTTCAGTGTCCCAAGGACGTGTCCCCCTCCACTCTACGCAGAAGCCTCAATACAAACATGCGTGGTCTTACCGCTTCACTGATGGATGGTCGTAAAGGCAGTAAAATAGCTTCTTCAATCGCACACTGAACCGCCTGCAATAGCAGTCGGACCGATGGCTAAAAATAAAGTTTTAAAACCCAGAGGTTGTCCTCCTGCATCAGCCAATACGGAACGGGCAGCTGCCTCCTCCGACAAGCTGTGAGGCTATCTCATGCCTGCTACCGAGCACTCTGGCATGCGCAAGTGAGAGCGGGAGGGTGCAGAAGAATTCTATGCAGTGAATGGAGGGGTCCCGGTAGCCTACTGCTCCATGTGTCAGTTACCCTTGCCCATACGTGTTCAAATTATGAACGCATTCAACTTTATTAATTAACAATTAGACGGATCAAAAGGAGTTCCTAAATGTAATGCTGAGTTGCTGTTTAGGTAGCCTAACAAATTAGCCTATGACTGACTTGGTCGCACATTTGGTCCACACTAGTTGTTGAAATAAAAAAAAAATTGCAAACAACTAAAATGTTTAGGACCAGTGAAAAAGGAAGGAAGTGTTCTTATAAATAAATCAGCGTCCTAAGGCCACCGATACAAATGATAAGAGTGCCACCTGCTGGCTACAGCTAGCTAAGACAACAGCCTAATTTCTGGATAGGAAAAGGGGCAGAGGAATGAAAGATGCTGCTACTGTGTGTCGAATGAATGGTACACTTAATACATGTATAAGCATTGATGTGCCTTTATTGCCACCTCACCCCATTGAGAAAAACACTTATTTTAGCAAACTGCAAAAAGAAACTCACAAGAAAAGGGATAGATCCCTGTGAATTCATAACCAACAGTCTGGCAGAGTACACATTCAAGCATTCAGTCATACAGTAAGTGCTTGGGCATGTAGCAGTGAGAGTCTTCACCACACTCAGCTCTGCCACCAACATTGGTCTTTCTCTACCAGCCCAAAACATATCAATAATTCACATCTTCCAGGCAGATATTTCAGTGCAAGGCAACATAAGACAGTCTAGAAGCCTAACTGTTTCACAATGAAGTAAAGTGCAAACTAATTTAAATAACACAGCAGTCTGCTTTGATCTAAGGCCATCATTGATAAGTTGGCAGTTTAATGTGATAACAACCCAGTCAATTTCTTAAATTCCCAACCCCTAAACAACGGTCCTTACAGGCGCTTGTGCAATGCAATACTCCAATCTCTCCCCTTACTAAGACAGCTTGAAGAGTGATTTTTAAAAAAAAAACAAAACAAAAAAAAAACAGGAAGCCAAGACCTTCAGATTTGGACCACAGTGATTAAGACGAACAGCAAACATCAGATTGACATTAACAGAATGCTTGGAGGAGTGCTGGGCTGCACTGGGCTGAGTATGCTCTATAGGATTGGTTTTGGGGAGTTGTTTTGGTTGCTCAGCAGGGGACTTGGCTCAGGCCTTGCACAAGGCTACGGCAGAGAAACGCACCTCGTCCTTCTCCCTCTCCACAAACTGGCGGCACACTTTTGCCGCATCCTATGGGTAGAGCAAGAGGGAGATAGCAAGAAAGAGAGAGTGTTAAATGTGTCTCAAAAGTATCCATACTGTAGGAGAGATTTGCACATGTAGCAGAGGTTTGTAACTGCAGAATTGATTTGTAATTGAAAGACATAGTAACTGGAACAATTTGTACCTGTAGAATAGATTTGTAAGTGAAGAGCATGTGGGAAATAGCCTACTGAAAATGGTGTGAATTGTTTGTACAGCCACAAATCAATTTTACAGGTTACAAATTGTGACACACACACACATACAAAACATATGAGACACTTGATCCCAGAGGTGCCGCACAAGTCTGTACCTGCAGAAAAGATTTTTAACTGTACAGTAGGACAGCTTTGTGCACGCAGAGCATTGATTTGTTAGCCTGGAAAATCCAGACCCTGATAATCTAGAAAGATTAAGGGTCTGGCCACGAACAATGTAATGGCCCAACTCGAGGGACGGCAACAAGCATGCATTTAAAAATATCACTGCACGCAATTGGATAACACTAGACCATGTTTACTCTGAATGATTTCGGACTTCGACGCAATCGGATAACACTACGACCAATGTGTAGTCCTCCAACGTTGCAGCGCTGTCTTCATCAGTTTAGCTGGTTCCCCGGGATGTCCGGGTAAAAGTCACGTGCATCATTGCTCATTGCCAGCGAGAACTCTGGATTTCCAGGGTATTGATTTGTAACTGTAGAATATATTTGTAATGGTAAAATATTTGTAGCTGTACAGTAGGGTGATTTGTAGCTGTAAAAAAGATTTGTACCCATATAAGAGATTTGTAAGTGTAGTGCATATTAATATTGACAAATAATTTTCGCAGTTACAAATATTTCATACAGTTTCAAGTAGTCACACACATACAAAACTTTTAAATCTGATTTGATACCATAATGTAGAGTTATTTATTCCCCAAGAGTGGGATTGATTCTGCCTGCATTGTGTACATACCATGATGAAGGAGCCATCTTTGGTCGCACCATGGTTCACCGCTCCCTCCATTCTCCCATCTATAGAATGCAGAAAATATACATATAGATCATTACCCATTCTGTTTAATAAACCTAGACCTTAATTGCCATAGAAATCTGTATTTTTCTGATAATTCATCAACTTAGATTTGTGCAATAAATCTGCTATATGCCATTGCTACTACTATCCAGAGCAACAGGAATATTCCATTCACTTCATTGGGTGAACAGAATTATCGTTTATATCCTCAGTCTCAAACGCAGTGATATGGAGGAGAAACTCACCCAGTTCATAGAGTTGGCCATTCACATTGACAAAGGTAATGAAATGAAAATTCACTTTGCCTTCCTCTATCTGTTAAAGAAATGCAAGTACAAACAGATACAGCATGTTTAACAGTGCTAATACAATGTCCCAATGATTTATTGCCTGCTAGTCTGCACATTGCTTGAATTTGCATTAACCAATACCGGTAAGCATTTTGGGGCATTGTTTACAATACTTGAGATACAGTGCATGTTAGGCATTTTCAGAAAATGTGGAGATCAAATTATTTAAAGAACTATGCAACTTCTTGAAAACAATGTGATATGACAAAAGGACAGTCTCAATAGAATCAGAATATATATATATATATATATATATATATATATATATATATATATATATATAAAAAAAAAAAAAAACTGTGATACCCTGCACTGTCCATCAGCTGCCACCTCATCGTGGGTTGTCTGGATGTCCTGAGAGCAGAGAGAGTTGAATTTTTAATATGATGTCATCATACTAACTATTCACTCCATCAAATTCCATTAGCCTACTTCAGTTCATCTGTGTTTACTCTATTTTAGCGCCACCTATGGGAAAGATTGGACACGTCATCTTCAATACCTAGAAGTTCCCACCATCTGCAATCTCATGAAAGTGAATGAGCTACAAAGGTAATAGCATACCAAGGGAGGTCATATGGTTACAAAGCAGCGTGTGCAAAGCTTTACTAGAGAGGGTTGAAGCAGTTAGTAATCAAGAATCTTTGGCTTTACCTTGTTCTTCTCAAGTGCTTTAGCCCGGTCAGCAGCAGACATGCTGGCTGTAGCCTCCAGAAACTTCTTTATGGCAGAGTCACTGTCTATCAAAATGAAGATCAGTGGTGAAACCGTCATTTATAGCATGAATTTCCAGCATGTTTTTTTTTTTTTTTGATGGGCTATATTGAAACACATACACTCTAAAAAAATAAATAAATAAATAAATAAATAAATAAAAGATGCCAAAATGTTTATCACTTATGTGTTGAGTTGTTAGATCAAGTGAAAGGTTCTTCACATTCGAAATGGTTCAGAAAGACTGAGTGTAGCCATTATCTTGTCAACATAACAAAGGCATATAGTAGGATATTAATTATTTAATACAGATATAGTACCACTTTGATTTAAGGGATTTTGTGCTTTCATTTCTGATGCAATGTAGGTAATGTTATTGCTTACCAAACTCCATTTTATCCTGGTTGTTGGCAACAGCGTGCAGTAGACCTACAGTACCACAAGAGTTCACCACAGTCTGCTTTAGGAAGTACACATCAGAAGCCTTGTCTACAGCCTGCTTCTCTCGGAAAGCTTCATGCTGACAAAGAGACAAACATTCACATGTATGAAGATATTCATATGCATGTATACATAGTAAACAGTTCTTCAAACATTCACAACGGTGACTCTGTAAATGTATGCTATTCATTGATAGAGTTACAGACGTCATTTAGCACATATCAGCAAGGACTGGTCTGAGCTGGCTTTGGTCCTGCGTTGGCTGTGTAGACCTATGCGGATTTACCGAATTATGTGACCATTTTAGCAGTCCAAATGTTTTGGATTACAGTTTGAACATTGTTATGTAAATTGCTGTAAATCGTTTAAACAAAACCTCACTCTGAACTAGCCTACGTTCCTGGTAGCAAGACAAATCAAAGTCTCTCTGGCATAGCATATAGGCCCAGCGTGTCAACCGTTTCTCGGGCCAGCGCCCTTTTACCTGTTGAGTTAAGGGGAACAGCAGCATCACAGCGCAAGACGGCGACGGCACTGAAGATAAAAGCTCGTCCTCTAGACCGAGTACGTCCACGAAGCGCCAGCTAGACCCCACGCCCAGTTTGCTCAGCACCTGCGGGATTGACAGCGACCATGTGGCCGACACAATAAAGACAAATGATGGCGTGATCTAAAGCATCACATGGCCTATTACATTTCTATCTAAAACCTTCACTATATGTTACCTGAATAACGATCTAATTATGAGAAGTGAAATAAATCTAGCCCTCTAACATAGTCTGTAGGTCTATTTGTTTAAAATATGGGCTAGTCTCATTTTACTATAATGAATAACGCACCGACGTCACTGGCACTTTACGCAATAATTCGCTCAAATAGACATTCATACAGACACCAATCAACAACCAAAGGTCGCTTGATTTGATTAAACACAATAATGAACTGTTAGCCTATCGCTGTGAATAAATAAGCAGGTGGTCGAGCTGACCGCACCCAGCAAAACAGTCATGTAGTTGTTGGAGTGGGTGAATCTCGCCACGTCCAAACCCCATGACTTACAGATCAGCAGCATGACAAAACATACGATACCCCTGCAGCTTAACCGAAGGCTAAAACCAGCCCTGTGAGTGACTCAGCATACATACTTTATTCAGCATCTGCAAAACAAAAGACAATGGGAAGAACATACATGACTCAACAGAAACATAGAAACATACAGCATCAACAAGTCGACGTTTTTGATTAAAACTATAAGCCCAACCTCAGGGTTGATCTCCATTGGTTTCCACTCCATGTTACGAGGCAGTCAGTGCAAATTTATATCTTCAATCTCGTATTTTCGATTGTCAACAAACACGAGGAGAGCAGCCGGCAGGGATACCCATTCAGATGTCTCATGCAGCTCATATACACGCGGTCTTATCCCATTTCTACCGGCACGGGGGGTGTGCTGTTGTGGAGAAATCACTTTCTCAATCTGACTACTAAACACGACAACACACGGTTCGAAAAGATTACATACACTTTAGAATCACATCACATAGTAATTAGTGCCAATATTATGCATTTGCTCTCAGCAAAACGTAATTCTTGTTTGACTACCCTTCAAAATAATCGCACAGTCCATAGTCGCATGACTTTCATAGAATATACTAGCAATGTGTTATATGCGACCACTAGGAGCAAGAACTGTACTGAAATGTGTTTGATCATTCACTGTTGCACATTGTTAGAGTAGTTGTAGTTGTCTATATGCGTAGATTATGTGACTATATAAGTTCCCCCCCCCCCATATCAAGCCGTTTTATTGTCATGGTGGCATTTTAGGTTAGCCTATCCCTAAGTAAGCTGCATGTCTCTAACTGACAACACAGCTGCTGCACACTACAGCAGCAGAAGACAATACACTGTAAAATCACAGATCACAATGGAAGGATTACTGCTGAGATTGGCGTACACAAGCAGGCATGTTGAACTGATTAAGCACAGGCATGCACAGTAAAATAAAAGGGGAGGGGGAAATCTCTCTCTCCCTCTTTCTCTCTCTCTCTCTCTCTCTGCTAAATCAGATTGGTGGGGAGAGGAAGAGAGGGAGTGTTCAAAACCAAGTACATACAAAAAACTATCGCTCTTTCAAAATATCTGAAACACACTTGATCTTCAGACACACTGCTGCCAGCCCGAAATGGTGCTGACATCAGAACAGCAAGAAACACTGAGGCGGGAGACCTAGACTGCAAGACTGAGGATCTCTATACCGTAAGCAATAACCTGGGCAATAATCAAGGACATATTAAGACATAAAAAGAGAATAGACATTGCACAGTCCACCTGTTCAGCATTCTTTTATCTTGTCCAGTCACTGGGGACCCCATGCGAGTGCCACAGAAGTATGTGGAGGGCTCCCACACTACCGCTGCCAGTGAGCCTGGAGGCCAACCTGTTGATCTACGCCGGATTGCTGCTCATTCTTCTGCTGCTGATCCTCTTTATTCTACTGCTGCTGTTCCATCAGCTCACACACTTGGTGCCAGGAGGCAAGGCTGGCCTCAGGAGGTGAGGAGAGGAGATGAGAGGTGAGGAGAGGAGAGGAGATGAGATGAGAGGAGAGGAGAGGTGAGGAGAGGAGATGAGAGGTGAGGAGAGGAGATGAAAGGTGAGGAGAGGAGATGAGAGGTGATGAGAGGAGGAGTGGAGACCTGTGGGGAAGGCATAGCCAGTGGTCCTGATGAGGACTCTCTCAGCCTTCCCCTCTTTGGTATCAAGAATCAGGATCGAGCTGGCAAGCTATAGCAGGATAAGTTACTTATAAGGATTCATTGCATCAGTTATGCTTGCACATGCAGCCGGATTATCATATGACAACAGATTTTAAAAGTTAATCTGATGGGCAACAATGTGTAGTGGGCTATAACTCCTCTTGTCTGTATACAAATCTCTCCATGGTCTGGCCCCCACCTACCTGTCTGATCTTCTCCACCACCATTCCCCTTCCAGAGCTCTATGGTCAGCAGACCAACTGCGACTGGAAGAACCCAGGGCCAGGCTGAAAACTAGGGGGGACCGAGCCTTTTCAGTGGCAGCCCCTAGACTCTGGAACTGCCTCCCGCTCCACATCCGTTCAGCTCAGTCTCTGAATGTTTTTAAGTCCCTTTTAAAAACCCATCTCTTTTCACTTGCCAGTGTCTCCCTTTAGGCCCCAGTGTTTAGTAAATGTTATTTTCTCTGCATTTCTTAAATTATTTTAACTGTAGCTTTTTGTTTTTGTGCCTTCCTGTATTTATTTATTGCACTTTACTGTGAAGCACTTTGGTGGGGCTAAGACGTCTGTAAATGCGCTATATAAATAAACTTGACATTGACAATGATATCATTTATGGTTAATATTTGCCATTTACCCCTGTGAGATCACATTTATGAATATGTGATATTTATGTGTAGAGTGTAGAGAGTGTTTTTTACAGAAAATGAGCCAAGGCCAAAGAGTTTGAAAAAAAAAATAAATAAATAGCATAATTGTTCTTTTAGTGGGCTATAAAAAACGTGTTTCTCTCTCATGCTCTCTAGTGGTTCATTATACTCTCTTGTAAGCGATTGTTGCTTGTATTAACATTATTAATATGATAATTTGTCATTTTGTATGCAGTTTAACCTCTAACTAATAAAATGTTCTACCTGAGGTTTCACAGTCATTTCCCACTATGCAACCAATGAAAACTATACTAATTTTAATGTTGATAGAGGCCACTTTGCCAACTTGTTAACTAACAGGGTCCAGTGAAACAAGATGCCTTCTCTGTGTCAATGTGTTATTTCAAATCCTCATGGAGAAAAAAAATAAACAATGGCAATCATCCTTGGCATTTTCAAGGACAAGTTTCACATTGTGGTCAATAAGACATTCTTCAGCAAATTGTTGCAGCAAATTGTACCCAACTTGAACCCTCAACTAGCTTACCATGAACTGCGGCAAATGTGAAAAGATGTATGCTTACTGAAGTTTTATACATGTACCAACTGGTTGGCAATGCACGGAAAGCAACAGGTAGGCTATGCCGTGTTATGACGGTAATAACCATAGACTGTAAAAAATAGGTAATAACATTGCCAGTGTGTCCTATTGCAAGGGGCTAAATTTGTAGACATAGCACAACTAGTGCTGTCCAATTTCGTCGAACAGAATAGAATTCAGCCGATAAATCCACCCTTGTTTCATGTAGATTCTCAGATGTGTTGGGCCTCATTAGCACAATCAAGCGCTATATGAACAAATGAGTTACTTACATCTTCATAAAATCTTAAATTATGCACAGGCATATATATATATATAAAAAAAGAAAAGTCCTAGGCAGTCACAGCGTGTCAGGAGGGTGATGCGGAAGTTTGAAAACTACACTACCCATAATTCCGACAACTATAGTTTTTCTTCGGGGTGTGGTTCAGCCTAGTAGTTTTATTCCACTCTGACTTTTCTCTTTGCTTCCTTTCTCCTGCGGCGATCCTGTGTGCGGCGAGCGAACTATCCTCTTGGTAAGCTGTGAGTGCAACTGTCACAACTGTTCCACTTTTAATAACAGTTGGCTACTCTTCCACACTATACTTGTAAAGCTATGCCCACAACAGGTAAAGTGTACCTGTGTATTGGACAACGGTTTGTGGAAGAGGTCGTAAAAAAGCTCTTTTTTGACATTCACCAAATTCTATGTTCTTTATATCTTATATCTTCAATATCTGTATGCAATGTTATTCCAAAATATTGGTCAATGTTTAGCATAGGTGATTGCATTGGTTGCACACTTTTAACGTAGGCTACAGGTTTTTTTTATATACTAATTTTATTTCTTGGTTTTTGGTTTCAGCTTGAAGATTATAAGGCTTAAAAGACAACATTTACAATGGTAAGTTCTAAGTTCTCATTTCTAAGATGGGCAACTGTTTAGTTGATTAGGTTAGCCTAACAGCAGAAGGTAGACCTAGTTTTAAAGAAAAGTCAAACGTGGTCATAGGCTACTACTGTGATATGGTATCCAGGCAACACCCACTATAGGTCCACATCAAATAATCATTGAGACTCACATGATAAATTATACTGTGTTTTACTGGGGGTTGATAATGAATAATACATTATCTCTATGAAAGAAACTGAAAATATATAGTAGCCTACTGGTAACTTTTCGGCCCTTTTCAATTTGGAAACTTAATGTTATGTAATAACTTGCCTAAGATGTAGCTTAGAAGACCTGGGTGTTTTGTAACTTTTGTTTACAGAGAACAGATCACCTATGTGTCAGCTGCTTGTTAGATAGAAACAGAGGAAAGAAAACAATGGTAGATAGATAGATATCATAGCATATGATAGCTGTCAAGGTACCATCATAGAGGGTACCATACACATCCAAGTACCAAAGTGTAACTGCCTAATAAGACATAAATCAAGACAATTGCCTCCATATTAGATATAAAAGATTAAAAGATGAGTTGTCTCTCTCTACTCAAAGGAGAGTCGTTGTAAAGTGCTATTGCTGTGGGTAAGAAGGTTTTCTTATATCTGTCCTAGTTGTACATAAATACAAGATTTTGAACGGGAAATATATTGAAACTAAGTAACGGTTCAGATGAGTTTTCCCCTCCTAGTTTACAGTGCAGAGCGGTTCTTCCTTGGTTTGTAGGCTACTACCCAGGCCTCAGACTTGTGAGTCTATGACTCATCTGTGTGGGCAGACTGCCCAGTAGGGCGGATCCCTTCTTTTCCTCTCTTTCTCTCTTTCTCTCTCTCTGTCTCTCTCGCTCTGTCTGTCTACACTCCTGCACTCCCACTTTATCTTTCACCACCATGCCCACCTTGTCTACCCCTTTTCACCTCTCTAATTCTCACTGTTTCTCCACATCATCTTCCTACCCTTTCACGTTGGTTAGGGGAATATCTAAGCCCTAAAGACTATGTCGTTTGCTGTAGTTACGCGGGTGTGGTTCTGCACCATGTGATGACACCAGTGGGTAAACATGCTGTAGCTCTATAAACACTGATAAAGTTCTCATATATCCTCCTGCACAGCACGCACACAGCTAGTTTAGGGTCTCTGTTTAGATGTGAGTTGGTGGTGCTGTGTTGTACTGTAAAAAACATTCTTTACATGGTTGTCTTTTTTAAAAATCAGATTAAAAGAAACAGGGGCACAGACGTGAGATCTGATATGTTGCCAAAGCAACATTTCTTGCTGTAAAAGGAAGACTATGGAGATATTTTGGGATGGATAGATTAATATGGGTTGTGTGTGTGTGTGTGTGTGTGTGTGTGTGTGTGTGTGTGTGTGTTTGTAGAAGTCCAAACAAGCATTCCTATCCGAGGATGGGAGTCAATCCTGTTTTATCATTTGTCTCTAAAATCACTACCTTCATTCGTATTACGTAGAGAAGTATACCAATAGGTGACTTGATGTTTGTATGGCACTCACACTATATTATTTCTCAGTTGGTGGAGCAAATGTAATTTTGAATGAATTACAACAAGCTGGAAATATGTATTTATGAGTATTTAATTTAATATGTAATATGAGTTTATTTAACAAGTGCATTTAGCTGCAGCTCAGTGACTCATACACGTCAATGTTTTGTGGTCTCCTTAGTGGAACATCTGTATGGAACAAGACACAGTGCAAGTTGGGGATAGGACCTACAGAATGGGAGAGGCTGGGTCTGAGTCATAACCTTACCACTGCTGCACACAAACGAAACTCCCCAAATTCCTTATGTCCCTCAGAGCACACCGTAGATCATGTGTCCAGCTTTCCATTTACTCTTTCATTTAGTTTCATACAGTATATTGGATTTGGTTCCACCCCGGTGGAGATGGTGCTGCCTATGACTCGCCTCCCTTGACACCTTAGCTGGTCAGCAGTTGCTTATTGAGTCCAGAGCAGCATCTTGGACTGAAAGTGAACGTAGGAGCACATGATGTAGAGTCAGAAAGAGAGAGAGAGAGAGAGAGAGAGAGAGAGAGGTTTTTTCAGACATTCCTCACAGACACGGGATCTCCCTTGTTTGAGAAACATTTCTGGACACTTTTTCAGGGATGACTCACCAAGATTACCCAAAATTCTTTGCTAGACTGGTGGTTCAGCTCATTACAAAAATACCATTTCACTGTTTGGTTTCTCCACCTAACATAGTCTGATGGCATCTCAGCAATGGATACTCTCAGTAGCATTCAGATAATGAACTAATTAGATGAATTAACATGGTGTGACCATAACTTTGTGTTCATCACCACACACCCTATCTTGGTAGTCTCCAATGTTTTATTGCTCGAATGGCTGTTTCCAGAGGGAGCACTCTGTGAAGGAACTTGATTGGGATGCCTTATTGTATTCCTCTAGGTGCAGGAACTGACCTCTGAGATTATCTAACCAAATAGTGAGTTAATGAATTGCTGCTGAAGATCTATTTCAACAGTACCCAGGTGTCCTGCTGTGAGCTAATGAGAAACTAGGGTGTGTGGGAGAGTGTGCACCAATACTATTGATTGCACATTGCACATATTGCACACACAGACACAGACTGACAGACAGACGCGCACCACACACACACAAACCTATAAGTTAATCATAACCTATTTGCTAAACAAAGATATGATCAAACACACATTGATATGAAAGTCATTTATTTCCGTAGCGACTCATCAGGTTGTGTGTGGTGATGGTGTCATAAAACATGTAATAAAGTCTACAGGTTTATCTTCATATCACCATAAATCAGGGATTGAGGAACGGAGATGAAGGTGAGATTTGGAGGAAACTGTCTACCAGCTCAGCCTTGATGCTGAAGGCTTGATCAGAGATGTAGGCTTAATCAGAGATGGCTTTTCCTGTATTTTTAACTGTAATTTATGTATTTCCAAGGGACTGTGTTAAGAAAGGAAGACATTTCTGAGCACTGCTGTTACATCCATTGTGCCTGTCCCTTTAAATGCAGGCCCACCCAAACATTCAGACTTTCCAAGTGGAAAACTGCTGTAAAAAAATGTAGCGGACTGCTAACCACTCTGAAGACAAACATTGTGTATATGAGACAATCTGAGCACGTAGAACAGACACATGTAAGTGTGCTCATCTGTGTAGTACTGTAACACTGGACAGTGCATTTCAGCTGAAAAAGTATTCTCACAACATGACCAACATGACAGGGGCAAAAATGCAGCGGCTATTTTAAATTGAATACCTTTTTTCTTCTACTTGTATGAAATTCCCCATTTTGACACCCCTTGGACAGTACTACATTTCAGTAAAATCTCTTTCTTATTGTGTGGCTGTTTGTGTGTTTGTTGTGTTTGCCAGGCTGGAAGAGGCACCGTGAAACCCCACCCTGGCTTCAAAGCTAGCGACGATGCTGCAGCCCTCAACAAGGCCATGAAGGGCTTAGGTGAGTCTGAATCAACCAGAAACTTAGCATTACATCTGAGGTGCCTCCCAGAACCTGTGTTTTAGGGAATTTTTGAGTCATGTAGCAAAACGTATTTGTTTTTGTCTGTTGAAAGATCATCACTTTTAATTCAGGAAATAGTTCTGTTTGGGTCATTCCACATCAATTCAACCAGGGCCCACGCACTTAGGTCTCCAAAAATTCTGAAAAAATTACCAGGTGTACCTATGTTACCCAGGAGACACACTGTAAAATTACTCTTATGTAAGATCAATACTTTCCAAGATACAGCCAGTTTTACAGGGGGAGGGGGGTGTCGATTTTGTCCAGCCTCTTTTTTTTGTCAAAGTTCACAAGCCCACAGCGCAAGAACTAAACCATGTAGGAGGCTCAAATGTTGCATGCTGGTACATAAATAGGAATAGTATGTAGCAAAATCGTCACGTTTGGTCTGGATAATCCTGCATGGTTATAGCTGTCCCTCAAAGTTGATACAAATTTTATTGGAGTTTTTGGCTGGGCTCTGTTTAAGCCCTCCCCCTGTAAAACTGGCTGTATCTTGGAAAGTATTGATCTTACATAAGAGTAATTTTACAGTGTGTCTCCTGGGTAACATAGGTACACCTGGTAATGTTTTCAGAATTTTTTGAGACCTAAGTGCGTGGGCCCTGGTTGAACTGACGTGGAATGACCCGTTTGTTTTCTATTTGATTTTGTTTAAATTTGGCTGACCCTATCATGTGATGCTGGAATGGGTGGCATGACGCATGATTCATCATCATCCTCTGCAATTGATTACCTGATGTGGCAATAACAGACCAGCCACTGAGTAGGGATTGCTCAGTTTATTAAGTAGGTGACTAAGCTGCCTCGAGTTTAAGATATCGACCCCAAGGTAAACTTGGTTATATGAATGTGGAGATGTAGTGGGGGAGAGGGCTGCTGGCATGGAGAAGTGAGGAAGTGCAGACAGTACAATGGGGTGTGTGTTCTGCTTTTGTCATTCTGTGTTAATGAGTAGGTGGCTATAGGCTCCCATTGAAACCACTGATGTCCACAAGGTCCACTTGGCAAAAGAGTGGAGTTGAGTAGGAGGAAGGGAAAGCAGGTGTTAGAATGGAAGGACATTTGGCAAATCATTACAGCACAGTCATTTAATACGTTTTATGCTGGGGGCTTAGAAATCTATACGTCCACTTTTAAGGATCCCCCAATAATGGCCTATGCTAAATACTTCAAAAAGCAATCTGTTCTCGAGTGCAGAGCAATTATGAATGAGTTGGGAGACACTTTGCACATAAACTCTAACTTGGAGTGGGTAGCTTATCATTTAAAAAGGCAAACATTTTTGAAGAATAAAAGACTGTTTCCTGTTCCTATTTTCCCAGACTTTCAAAATGATTCTTGAGGCAATGTTCCTTAATGTGCTACATTTTACACAGTGCATGTTCTCTGAAGTCATTAATATGCCAGTAATTTGTTTTTTTTTAAAATTATATTTCTTTCAGGCACTGATGAGGACACCATTATTCAGCTTCTGACCGCACGTAGTAACAGCCAACGGCAGGAAATTAAAGCCACCTATAAGACCTTATTCGGCAAGGTAACCCAACAGTACATCCATTCCACATTTTAAAACATGTCAGTACAAATGACATACAAACATGTCTTTGTCTTAAAGGTTCTTCATATATATATATATATATATATATATATCATATATTCTATCATTATAGCAGAAATGTTATAGGATTCCTTCCTCGCAGTGTTCTTGCTAGGAACCTAAGAACCCTGGATGTCCTTAGCACCTTTACATATGGTACTCTTCATATCAAGGTTCTCTGGTTGAATCCATTTGGGTGCTAAGGATTGCACAATTTTGTGTATGCAAACCACAGTATGCAAAATCTGTTTGCAATAAAATATACAAATTCACAGTACCAGCCAGGAGATACAACAGTATAAATCTTATCAGTCAGCAATGCATGTAACTTTTCACTTTGTGTTGCTTTAACATGGCTAGATAGGGTATTTGGTGAAGATATGTATCTGTCTAGAAACTGCCATTTACAAATAGTTAGAGAACTCTTTAGTCAAACCCTGAAATAATGTCCAAACATGTATAATGTGCAGTATAGACAATGAAATCCAGGGAGGGAAATCCTTGAGTATAATACCCATTGACTTTTCAAACAAACATTGAGTTCTCAGTGGTAATCTATATGATTATGTATAGAAAAAAGGAGTGTTTAGTCAGATTTTGTCAGTAAATTACAGAATGATCATATTTGTGTCTAAAAACCTGTACACCGAACAGGTTTCTTCAATAAGTCAAGCATCATAGACAAGCAAGTAGCTTGTGTCATTTCAACTTGAATTTGAACAGTGAAATACTGTAAGTAGTAAAAGTGCACCTGCTGTAAAGTCAACATGTGAAAACCACAATCAATATTGTTAATGCTTAGGGGCATGCGGATGCATAACCAGTTAATTCAAACTTAAGAGTAAAAGTAAATATGAACAAGGTTTATTTATAAATTCAAATAAAAGTTCAGGAGGTTTAGTGTTGAAAGACCAGACAATAAAAAAATAGTATGAAGTAAAGCAAATTAAACTAACAAATAAACACCCTCCCCACTGGGAGTAGCTTGCCAATCCCGGCACACACTACAACAGTAGTTTTAAAATGAGCAGGTTTAGATCACACAGCAAGATACAAAGACATTTTTTACTTTAAAAAATATTGTACAGTACACAGACTTATAATAGGCAGAATTCTCTATCTGAAATTATGTGCACCTGGAATGCCTGGTATTGCACTTCAGAGATTGAACATGACCCTTGAGTACCCACTCACTACATGGGTAGCCCAGTATGTTGAAAGGGGAATTCCTACATTGTTAATTTAACAAAAGTGAAAATTAAGTCATGAAGCCACCTTGTGATCCAGATTAACTGAATCTGAGTTCAGTGAAAATCAAGCCAATAATTTCTGTGTAATCCTGCTGAGCAACAAACAAGCAAACCAGACAGAAAAACCAGGCTGCTTGGTGGAGGTGATAAGCTGAAAAGCTTGCAGGTCCTAAGTGATGCCGTTTTATTGGAGCATATGGCCCTAACCTCAGCATTCAGCATCAGCGGTGAATGTTCAGTATAACTCAATACTCTCTTCTGCTAGAGAGTGATTCTGTTAGGTACACTTACTGCAACTACTGCATTAGTAGTTCTCAAGCTAAGCCTGTTCAAACTGCAGGTCCTGGTGTACATTCAGTAACATGCATGCCTGGGATTTTTACATGTTCAGCCAACCAACCATTAAGTCAAATGTGATTCATAATAAGTCACCTATCTAATGCCTTTGCCACAAAATCAATAAAAGGTACATTACCTACGTTAAAAGCTGTGATGAAATGTAGAAAGTTCTGCACCTTAAGAAGAGTTCTTAAAATGAGTAAGAGCATGAGTGTATGTTACTGTGGATCCAGGTAATTTATCTTCAGCTATTAAGCTGGCCCAATAGCACATGATTATAATGTGTCACAGAATTGATTCAGACCCCACAGTGTAAAGAACAAAAGGGAGAGAATGCAGTAATTTGAAGAAAAAAAAGCCTATAGTGCCTAATGTATATCTAGCGGTCTAAGCGGTATATCTAAACCTAATTAATTCGTTATAGTATATCTTACACTTTGTTGGTCTGAACGGCAAATTCTGATAACACACACACTCTGAAGTGAATTGCCAAAACATATGTGCTGCATCAAAATATGTTTTGTTTGTTCTGTTTAAAGCAATACACCATATTTATTACCCACTGTTAATACCACTGGTTCCTGTTCACATGGCTTTACAACTGGCTTGTGTAAACATGGCTTTCAAATGAGCCACATAATTATAAACTTTGTCTTTTACTTTGATTTCAGATCTTCCCCTTTTCTCATGGCATGAGATATGACTAAATTTCCTCTGCCAAATTTTCTCTTTTCCATTTCCCCTTTCACTGCTTTGTTCTTTGCTTGTTACTAAAGTTAAAGTTCAAATTTAAAGTTGAAGTTCACTGGTGTGCAGCAGACACTTATTTTCAAAGCAACATAGACTAGCAATGGTAGATTTTGGATTTAAACCTGAAGTTGACCGATTTTCAGGTGGTGGCATTACCACTGCTCCACCACGCCTGCAACTGCCACTGATACCCATAACATGAGAGTAGATTAACCAGTGATAGTATCATATATTAAATCTTATTCACACATTTGAACAAGGCTTGGGTGTCGTTTAAATTGTATTGATTCCAATTCCAGTTCCGATTCTGCTTGTTTGTTCTGATTCTTATCGGTTCTAACATTTCCGTTCCCAACCCTACATTTGTGTATGGTTATGGTTATGGTATTTAGCAGGCACTTTTGTCCAAAAGGGGTAAAAAAGTGCAGTAGAAGAGGGGTTTAGTTAGCCTGGAAACCAGACTCTCTGTGTTTTGTGAATGTACCCAAGTCAAACTTTCATATAAATGCATAAGTACGTCCAAAGCGCCACTTTTAAGCTTGTATGCGTTGTCGTTTTCGGGTGAAATGATCTTTTGAATGGGATTCCTATAGGGCTACTACTTTTTTGATACAATCTGACACAACATGAAACTTTGATCGAAGTATCATCAGTGTCTCTACACATGAACTCGAGCATTGAGAACATTGTTGGTGTACACAGAGTTTACTAAAAGAGAGGTTTTGAACAACTCACTTGTTTTTTTCTGCTTTCATGCCATCTTGCCATCTTGCAAGGAGTGAGTTGTCTAAAATCTTTCTTTTTAGTAAACTATGTGTACACGAACAATGTTCTTAATGCTCGAGTTCATATGTAGAGACACTGATGATGCTTCGATCAAAGTTTCAAGTTATGTCGAGCCTTCTTAGTGTTTGAAAAATAGTGATTTTGACCCAACCATGTCTAGCCTACTAAACTAGGCCTACAGTTTGACTCGGGTACGTTCGTAGCCTATTTCAAGTGACAAAATCTATGACTAAAGTTTAGCTGACGATATAACAACCTACTCCACTGTGACTTCGTTAATGACACTCCTGTTAATAGGCTAAACTATTATTTACATTTGCTCAAAGATTTCATAAGTATAAGTCCTTTTCGCTCCCTACGTTGATGTATTCCAATAGTGTTGACTAACTGACCGAAGTGTCGGTTAAATAACCCGGTTCGTGTCACTGAGCCGGGAGAATCGAGTGCCAAACGTCAAAAACCGACTTAGTGTTCCTAACATCATTCGTTTTCACATACAGAGCAACACTGGCTTGATTGGCTGTGCTCGAGTGTTCTCGTCACTACTTTTCATCGTATCGCGTATTAGCGCCTCTACTGGAGTGGTAGTATAATCAGTCAAACTATGATGAGCCTGTATGGCTCTGGGCCTCATAACCGTGGCTGCGAAATGAGTCAAACAGTTCGCTAGGTTCTCCGGGCCTCGTAACCGTGGCTGCCACACGAGTCAAACAGTTCGCTAGGTTCTCGGCAAGTTGTAATCAACCGATCACATAAGCTGGCTAGGTTCACACGCGTGGCGCCTTTTTTTGACAATAAAAGTAGACTGTTTAAAAAAAGAGCCCTTTATCTTGTCTTGGTTCTCGGCAAGTTTGATTCATACCAGCCTTGTTAGTGCATCGTAGCCTAGATGATTTATTCATGGCAATTCACACAGTATCGATGGGGAAGTAGGCCTACATCTAATATTAGCCTACAAGTCATATTATCTTAAAGTTATATGTTAGAGAAGTGAATGTTGCTGGCTTCATAGTAGCCTCACAAAGACCGTGCCAGGCTGAACGAGACCGTAATCGAGGGTCTAATGAGTCAAACGGTCTAGGTTCTCGACAAGTTAGTTATTAACCAAGCCTTATTCAAGTATTGTAGATGATTGTGTTCATGGCAATTTACACATTATTGATGGGGAAGTAGCCTAGCCTACATCACATAAGCTTCAAATAGGCTACACGTTATCTGGGTAGCCTAGTTATAAAGTTAAATGTTGCTGGCTTCGTTCGCATCAGGCTACTTAGCTTACTAAACGAGACCGTAACCGAGGTATAGGCTATGAGTCTATGTAATCAAAACGGTTGTCTAGGTTCGCGGCAAGTTATTAACCATGCCTTGTTTTTAGTGCATCATAGATGCTTGTGTTCATGGCCATTCATATATCGATGGGGAACCCTTTCCTCCAAACTGTGATTTTTATATAGTCAGAGAATGTCTAATAGGAAGAGAATTGGCACTGTCTGGTTACTTCCGGTTTCTGGACTGGTTGCTGTTCCTCCTCAGATTCCACTTGAGGGCGCTCGCAGGCGAGTGCAGAATGCATTGAGGTCTATGGAGCTTTACCCCTCAATATCCACTTTTCTCTTGATATAATTTTTTGAGTAGTAATTTGAATGTTGCATTCGCTAGGAGAGGCAAAGAAAATACCCACTGTTGATTGTTATATTTTTTTAAGTCACGTAAGTCTTCTAAAAAGCCTTTCAAATATGTCAATGACGTCATTCATTAGCACAATGCTAGCGTGATATGGGCAACAACGACCCAACCTGTAAGAAATGAAAAGGACAAAAGTACTCGTTCATTCAACTTTAGATCTAAAATCTATATTGAACTTGCATAAACTACAATAAAATCTACGATTCTTCCATGACAAGCAGGTGAAAGAGATACATTTAGCCATCTAGCTCCATAGACCCCCATTCAACCTGCACTCACCCGCGATCACCCCCAGTGGAATTCTAATGGAACTGCAACCAATGTCGATACAATGAGGCTTAATAGGAAGTGCCAAGGCTCTCCGTAGACGGGCTCTGATATAGTGAATGTGCAGTTAATAGCAGTTATTTCAGGAGTAATCGTGTAAATAATAGTGTTTTGATATTGAATTTTATATGTATCATTGTGTATTTTATATTGTGTGTGTGTGTGAAAGCGGTTAACGTGCTTCATAACGTTACCTGACTCATCCTATGCTGTCATCACTGCTCAGTCGGGCTGATGCATAGACTGGTGCATGGTCTGCTCTTGGACCACCATATTCAGTTTATTAATTTGCCGTGAATTATTACACAAAATGTTCATTAAATGCACGAAGAAGTATTCCTAGCTTAATGATTGATATGAATCATACAGTATGAAAGCTACAGTAGCCTAGCTAATGTTAACTAGCACTGCTAGCAGCATTAACGTTACCAACCTCCCTGCTTAACTCACCACAACTTTGTAGGTCTTGTCCCTCATGCTGGCCCTTACAAAACACACAAACTGACTCTCGGATACAACAGTAAATGATGTGACCTGATTTAAAGTAGCTTTCACCCCTTTGGACACTCACTAAAGTCAAGAAAGTTTTTAATCACATTAAGATTTTCGCCATAGGCAGTAAAAGACTCCGCCATCTTTGTCAATATTTTTCGCTGAGAAAGTTTCAAACTATGACCATAACGGCCTTTCCACCAATTAGAGGCATCACTGTGGGATTGTTCAGGATTGTGGGTAATGAAGTACTTCATAGACTACAAGAGTATAAAGAGAATAAAAGACATTTATATCAAAACAAGGTTAGTGCCCCATGAACTCTTGGTGTCTATAGGAGCATACAATCGCTTAGTACAGCCGTAGCTGGTTTTAAGTCTACCACGTGCAGTTAAGTTTTTATGGCTTATACTGCAATTGTCAATAGAGAAATTGCATTGAATTTTTACATCCGACATCGGCTGTGGGCGAGACTGTGCAGCCAGAGACTAGGCGTGTTCGACTTGAGGCAGATCTGACTTGATGTGATGCATGCTGGGTTGAACACAATGCATACTGGGATGGACGCAATGCTTGCTGGTTAGAAATTCTGTCCGACTTCTGTCAGCCGGGGAGGGACTTACCACCGTGACACCATGTCACATGACCTTAAAATATCGCGGGAGTCTTAGCCTGCAGTCAGATCTTGCAGTTGCCTTCCACCATAGACATAATATACATAGACGCCGCATTGGCTGCTGGAAACGAGAAATGCGGCCGCCATCTTGGACCGGTCATACTCCTCGTTGCGTTGCAGCAGAAGACACAAGATGCCAGTACTGTGCAGCATGTTCCTGCTCAAATCGACGAACCATCGCAAACAGGGCTCGGGGGATTTACTTTTCTCAAGTAAGTTTTAACATTACCGTACTAATGGTTGTATTTTGTGAATAGAATATTACCAGAGAGTTGAGAAGGAGCAAGGATCTTTGATATTACTGTATGAGAATCGTAGCCAGCTAGCTAGGCTGTTTACTCGGTGTTCACCTGGCTATGAACTGAGACTTAATAAGTCATATTCCATAACACTGACTTAGATTACAACTGACACAAAAAGGCTATTGTAGAAATAAATCATACTAGATTTGGCTGGCGAATTTTACACAAGTGGCACAGACTGTAGCCTATATTATTGGGCAATTGCTAGCTGCTACTTGTAGCCTAAAGCGTGTTGGTAGCTTCACTATTTTCTGAATAAAGTAACTTTTCAATAGCTTAACTTCTTTATTTATCAAGTGGCTTAGCCACACAAGCTACACTTTTCTTGTCATGTGTAATTGGCACAATTTAAAGTAGCTTCCTATGTAGAGAACTAGCCTACTGCTGTGTTTGTGTTAATAATACATTTGACTGGGTGGTAGTATTGTGTAGTGTTTTATTCATAGCAGAGTAACTGATAGTTTAGCTCACTACAATGTCTAAGTAGCTTGCCCAACACTGTATTATTCACATGTCATTTACCCTAACAAGAATAAGATGCCTCTCAAATTCCTTTATTCATTTTATTCATTTATTTATTTTATATCTCCCCAGAACAACTGCCTTGCTCAAGGGAGACTGTGAATGAACTGAATAGTCTCCTCACATCCCTGGAACTGAGGAAGGTGCAGCTCTTCATTGCAGTATTGGAGGGCATCTGCTACACTGTGACTGAATATTTGATTTATGAGCTCCACCTTCATCACCTGCATTCACCACTCTGTGTCCCATTTCCCCATCGTCTGGTTGACTCGGTCCTTTTTTAGGGAGTTTACCCAGTTTCACTATGTACTGCTATCTTATTTGCCCACCTGCTGTCTGAAGCACTTTTTCTTAGCCAAAGTGTACCCAAGCAATTTTAGCAAGGTGGGAACATACAAAATTACATGCACCAGTTATCGAAATCATAGAACCAACTGCATGACAGTAACCTCTGTCTCACTGAGCCTGTGAAGACACTCCCGATTCTTTACTGATTGCAATGAACGGGGCTGATCTTAGCAGTTTCTAAAATGTTTCTTAATTCTTATTTATTTAATCTCTTCATTGGGGCTGAAAGCTTTCTGTGAACTGTAAATAACAGATGCTGTTGATGAACCCATTGACACTGTACAAGTGACAAGTCACCTTTTTTTTTTGATTTGATGAAGTTACACTTACTATGCCAAACCAATGTCTGTTTTTAAGGATCAGAAACAAACCTACAAACTTGCACTTTACAATATTTATGGAACTTGTCTAACAAATGCTGTTGATATTGAACCCAGTTACTCCATTTCCTTTACTTATGCCACACCAATGTCTGTTCATCAAACTTTATTTTTGATGGCACTGAACTGAAAATGTTAATGGATTTTTTTCTGTCAATTTAACCCATTAAAACTTGTATCAAACCAGTTTCTGTCTATGCTGTCAAACATGGATTAGTTATGTTCCCAGTGTTTATATTGGATGTCATCACTTTATAATATATCATATATGAGAATATTCTATTACTATTAAGCCCACTATGAATATTAAAATACACACAACCATGTTTCCTGTATACAGCTTTTCTACTGGAAGGTTTACAACTTATTCTGTCAATTTACCCAAGTTTGTCACTAAACCA
Source organism: Alosa alosa (assembly GCF_017589495.1). Classification (NCBI taxonomy): domain Eukaryota; kingdom Metazoa; phylum Chordata; class Actinopteri; order Clupeiformes; family Clupeidae; genus Alosa; species Alosa alosa. The sequence goes on from NC_063189.1 coordinate 36,583,114, forward strand.
CATAGGCCTACTTGGAATACCCCTCAGATGTCTGAATGGCACTGATCTCACTTAAATGTTTATAGAACCTTTCTGTGAATAATGCTGTTGATGGAACTTTTCTGTCAACTGTGAACTATATTTAACTCATTAAACTTGTATCAAACTAGTTTTGTCTATGCTGTCAAACATGGATTATGTTCCCAGTTTTGATATCGGACGTCAGGTCACTTTAAATCATATATCAGAATATTCTATTACTGTTAAACCCACTATGAATATTAAAATACGCTAAATCATGTGTCCTGTATCATAGCTACATGTATGACCTTTGCAGCAAAAAAAACCGAGTGAGAATCTGTTCGGTATTCAGTGAGATATGATTAATTAAGTGCGTTGACAGCTCATCTCACAGGCCAAACAGATTACACTGAGTGGAGTGGATGACCGGTCCAAGATGGCGGCTCCAAATCTCGTCAGTGCTAGTAAGGAGTAGCGGTCGATGCGGCGTCTATGTATATTATGTCTATGCCTTCCACGAGCTGCACGAGCTAAAACACGCCCTCATGACGTCAGTTCAAAGACGTGATAGGGCCATTTAGGAGGAATGTCCTCATGACGATTATGACGGGAGTCTCATGCTGCTTCCTTATGTTGGAATATGCGAAAATAAACAGAAATCGAAGGGATACCTTCTTATAATGTGATTTCTGCAACAATGGTAGGCTAGCCTACTGAAAACGTTTGGATATTCTGTTATTTTCTGCTGTTGGCTAAATAGATAGACACACATATAGGGGAAACACTTGATATTGAATTTATGTGCTACAATGCAGGCCTGTTAACTGTATGACAACAGTGGTTTATTTAAACTACATAATAAGAATTTATTTTGTCAGTCATCATGCTCATTTTAATGAGTAAGAATGAAAGTTCTGCTGTGTTTATTGCAAACAACATTCCTTTGATATCTCCCGCTGAAGTCACGTCAGGCAGACTGTAGCCTGTCTGTCCGGGATGAGCTGCCCTCTGTTGTAGCTCCTCCCGGCTAGCCTCTGAAGATCACGTTTTACGTAGAAAGCCAGACCAAGTCAGATCTGCCTCAAGTCGAACACGCCTAATGTCTAATAAGGGGAGAACCGCCACTCTCGGGAAACTTCCGGTTTCTGAACTGGTTGCAGTGAGGGCGCTCACGAATAAGTGCAGAATGAATGGAGGCCTATGGAGCTGTACCCCTCAAATCCACTTTTCTCGGGATATAATTTTTTGCCCAGAAATTCGAATGTTGCAGTCAAAAGAGGGGGCAGAGAAAGTATCTTCGTAATCAACCATCTTTGGTTTTAGTAGTAGTGATGGCGAACTGAAGCTTTCTGAACCAGTGAAGCTTTCAATCCAATTGTATCGAAAAAAGGTTCAGTACTCGAAGCTTCAGAACTCTATGAGGACCTCTGCTGGTGAAAGTTAAGGATAGCATTGTGTCACAAAGTGTTTCAGACATTAGCCATGAATGTCTTTTGAGTCGAAGATGAATAAATGTTGAGCATGAATTAATGGATAAATAAATAATGTCATAAATAGGCCTAACGAAGCCTATTTTGTACCCTGCATAAATACAAATGTAATTGCCTTCTCTACAAAAACAATAAAGATAGTATTTTGGCTGTGAACATTTCTTGTGTTCGTAAACAAATTTATCAATTTAGAAGGGAGATGAATAAAGAATGGGCATGCGCATTGCACACACATTTCTGTGATTATATTGAGTACGTAGTTAGTTGTATTGAGTCCTTAGTTAATGTTGCTATGCCTGACAAGCTTTAGCACCCTGCACGTCTATTACATAGGGGGAGAACCAGGACTTTTCAATGAAATGTAATTTACAAAGACATCGTACCACACTGGCATGGGCGGATTATGAACTTTCGGGCCCCTGGGCCCAGATGTATTAAGGGCCCCCAACTTATTGTCTTATATGTGGGAGGGGAGGTTTGGGGGTCCTCCCCCAGAAAATGTTTAATTTGTTTGATGTGATTTCCTGTATTCTGGTGCATTTTGGGGATGGCCAATACTAAATGCAATCAGATTCATAGTCTACATCCTGATTTGTTGATATTGAGGCAGTGATTCCATGCAAAGGCTTGGGCTTCAGGGCCCCCTGACCCCTTGGGCCCCTGGCCCTGGGCCCGGTAGGCCCGTGCAGTAATCCATCCCTGCACACTGGAAGCTAATATTTTGTCACTAGCAACCTACATCTGTCCTCTATCCATCTGTCATCTGTCCTGTCAAATACAGTTGGAATTTCATCTCTGAACAAAACCGTTCATGAGTTATTTAAGCAGAAGTCGAATGTGCGTTTTGTTTCATTCGACTCTCCTGGCCAGAATGAATGGAACAGGCATGGGGGACGAAAGAAACCATGTAAGCTATGTACTTCCCACAACTTCAATATTTGACAACATATCATGAATGGTACTTCAAATAGGTGTTATTTTTAATAGATTGCTGATGGGCTATACATCTTGGTGAACATCTGTTAACAACGTCTTGCCTTTATCGTGAAGCGTGTATCTCGCGGTTATGGAAATATCATGCAATATGCCATTTTTATAGTTAGAACAATATGTGTTCCCAATTATATCATGTTTCTATAGTGTAACATGTTATTTCACTGTGTCTTTACGTGGGTTAGGGCACCACACATCCAAATAAGTGCCCTTCATATCCCACAGGCCTTCAGTCTCCACAGGTTAACATGGCAAAACTCGAAAAGCTTTTCAGACCTCCCGTGCCTAGTGACGGGTTGCTAAGCCACGATTGGCCTGTGGCGGTTTTCGGGTGTGGCTTAGCGAAGGGTGAATTGTAATCTGGGTCCAATGATGTCATCATGCCAACACAAGGCAAAGCCCTCCTTATAGGTTCATAAAACACTTATTTTAGGAACTTTTTCAATGAAAAATGTTGCAAAGTCATCTGCTGACAGTGAAGTAGCTGATGGTGATGGTAGAGGATTGAGAAGAGACTTGAAAGTGGAAAAAAGTTTTCTACTATTAGTGACGCTTTCAATCTTGCTCTGATAGAATGCCTTTTTTGCAAGTGTGGATGAACAGTGGGTGAAAAAGATGATCGCACAGACTGGTAGTTCCTGAGATCATTTCTATCTCTGGATTTACACCATTTCCTCTCAGCAGCTCTGAGTTCCTTTCGTACTGGGCGTATACTGTTTGTCAGCCATGAATGACGAGGTTTAGAATGAGTGGGATTTCATGTTTGGCGAGGTAGTTTTGAAATAGGAAACAACAACATTGAACGCCCTCATATAGGTCTTGCTGTTGAATAAAGAGGTGTTAGCAGATGAGGTGGGGATGAGGTGTGATGACATAGTAGAAGTGCTGGGAGGGACTCCCATTCCCTACAGGACCAGGAGAGTGAGAAGGAGATGGCCATCATACTGAAGGCCCTACATTTTTATTACAAACAATGTCAACGCAAACGCAACATCCATGTGGTTGCATAGGGGCCTCTCCCATCCATTTTACTGCGTCCACGGACAATAGCAGTGAACAGTCTTTACATTTCTGTGGTCTCTGGTTTCCCCATGTTACGAGCTGGCTGGCTCCGTGTGGAAATTAGCTTGTTAAAGTGCTCTGCTGTGGGCTTGTGATTCTGATCTGAATCTCTCTGGGTCTCTTAGGACCTGGTAGGTGACCTGAAGTCGGAGCTGGGTGGGAAGTTCGAGACTCTTATGGTGGGTCTAATGACCTCTCCCCTTGCCTATGATGTGGAGCTGCTCAGGAACGCCATCAAGGTACACACACACAAACATGGATTGTATAATCCCCCCCCCCACACACACACACACATTCACACAACCTAACTACTGTTGAAACCCATGCAAAGCCAGCCTGAGACAGGGAATGAGGCAGTGATAGAGGATGTGGCTCACCTCATTATTTCTGGTCCACAGGGAGCAGGGACGGATGAGAAAGTACTGATTGAGGTCCTGGCCTCCAGAACAGCCAATCAGGTTCGAGAGATCATTGCTGCTTACAAGCAAGGTAAGGTCAAGGGTCGCCCTGTTCACATGGAGTCCCAGGTATCATAAGCATGAATGTAATGAGTATAGAGCTACATTATACAGCCTTAAAGTAAGACAATGATAGGAATACCCCTATTGTCAATCATACATACTGATTACCCATTTAGTGCTACTATTGGTCTAAACCCATTAAAAGGTTCATGCTCCTAACTATGACAACAACATTACATAGTGCATAACAAGTGTTCCAGGATTTCAGCAGCAGTGTGAGAGATAGACCATTTGGCTTTTCCTTACAATCTCCTTACTATAAATCAGTGTGGTTTGAAGCCATTATCTTAAGTTAAAAGAGCTACAATCTGTTGCTTTAAGACATTATTATTTAATGATTTTTCTCAGTCGTGTACGATGTGGTAACTCCTGCTAGATGCTTTATTTGGTCGTTCCTCACAACTGATAACTCTTGACTGCTGTGCTTGTGCGCTCTGCTCTGCTCACACTACAAGACACTTGACATGGTGACTTGTGTTGCTAGGGACTACTGTACATACTGGGCAAATCAGAAGCTATAGCTCTTGATAATGAAATGCTGTGTCACTGACTTCAGACCAGGCTTTTAAAGCCGGCACACACCTTTTTATGACCAACAGACCCATTAGCAGACAGATGGACACATGTTTATTTGTTATTTAAACCACACGGGCACCGGACAGTAAGATGATATATGAATTGGTCTCAAACTTGCAAAGACACTGGTGTAGTACCTGTTGCTTTATTGTGCTGGGTGTAGATGGGGCCTGATGTTGATGATGTGCTTTTCTCTCTAGAATATGATGATGACCTGGAGGAGGACATCATAGGAGACACGGATGGCCATTTTAAGAGGATGCTGGTGATTCTGTTACAGGTCAGGACTCATTCTAAACAGACATGTTCTCGCTCACACGCTTTTATCTGGGTGGTCCTGAATGGGTTCTCTGTCCTCAGGCAAGCAGACAGCAAGGAGTCCAGGAGGGTAACATCGAGAGTGATGCTCAGGTCAGTCATGCATTTGTGTGTATGTGCGTATATTTTTCATACGTTTGTGTATAGACAAAGACTTAATGTAAAACCTTTACTTTTATTCTTTTATTTGACCTGGTCTGGTAGATGCCTGGTCTAATTTTCTTTTCGCGTGTGATTGGCGCATGTCTGTGTTCTTGGACGTTGCCTTGTTTGCATGGCCATTTGAAAATGCACACCTGTGCCTGTGGTTGATGGTGCTGCCATGTTGCAGACCTTGTTTGCTGCAGGAGAGGCGAAGTATGGCACTGATGAGGAGCAGTTCATCTCCATCATGGGCAACCGCAGTGCTGAGCACCTCCGCAGGGGTACGTACACACACCATGGCATCCATGTCAACATTAATCTACCCATCACTCCGCAATACTCATTAATCAATATTAACGCTAACATCATTCTGTTATTGATGCTAACATTAATAACTTCACTAACATTGCTATCAATGCTACATCAACCCATATCTCACGAACATTAATACCAATGTCAAACTTTTAAACATCACCTTTGTATAGCAATCTCTTCCCAGATGTGTTTATGCAAGATGATGCATGAGCACATATCTGTACATGGGCATCAGTCAGTATAGCCTCAAATAAACACTGGAACCTCACATGACGGTGGTAGTGGTAGATAGTGCTGTGTGTGGCTGTATTGCTGTCCTTCTGATGGTTTTCGTTGTGTTCTGTTCCGTAGTGTTTCAGGCGTACATGAAGATCTCTGGCTTTGAGATTGAGGAGAGCATCCAGAGAGAAACCTCGGGCAATCTGAGAGATATCCTGCTGGCTGTGGGTCCGTTATCTCAGCATTTCTCTCTTTACTTTTGCTTTCTGCTCTTTTCTGTCTTCTATACACTTCTATACACATATTTATTCTCCTGTTTGTCTGTCTGTCTCTTGCTTTCTTGCTTTCTTTCTTTCTTTCTTCTCTTCTTTCTTTCTTTCTTTCCTTCCTTCCATCTTTCCATCACATAGACGTACACACACAAATCAATGGAAGTTCATTTCACATGACACCCACATGGTTCCCCTTTGTGCTTGTTTACACCCCAGGCTAAGATGTGAGTCTCCAGACACTGTCTACAACCTTTAACTAAATTATAGCCTACTTTACTCCTCTTGAATAGGCTGCAGTTTCACTTGGCTTGGGCACACTAAATCTGATTCAAGCCATTTGTCCAAAATACATTTTGACTTGGTCATGGTTCCTCCACCCTAACAGTGAAAACTTCGTAGTAACAAATTAATCCGGTGAATTGATGGAGCCATAATGGAATATCACAACAGACAGTTATTGAATATAACCCCAATCTGAAACATAACCCTGACTAACTCTGACATTTTAAGTGAATAAGAAACACTCTAGTAGCGAAGCTGTCAAATCTAACGACTGCGATTTTCCTCACCCAGTGAAGTGTGCCCGTAGCGTGCCAGCCTACTTTGCAGAGATGCTCTACTCTGCTATGAAGGTGAGATGATGGAAATATTGGCAAAAAAAGAATCCTGTAAATTTGTGTTGTATGTATGCTCTATCATTCTACAATTTATGTGCACTTCCATTAATCACCTCTAGGGGGCAGGCACTGACGACCAAACTCTCATCCGAATCATGGTGTCTCGCAGTGAGGTTGACATGCTGGATATTCGCACAGAATTCAGAAGGATGTTTGCCACCTCCTTACATGCCATGATCAAGGTGTTGTATCCATTGCAAACTCACATAGTCATTTTCTTAAGCGTAGTCACAGACTTTTGTGCTGCTGAATATTTTTCACTTCCACTATCATGCTACTTCACTATTGTGTTACTTCCCAATTCAGTGTTGAACATTGCATCACTAATATGTGTGTGTGTGTGTGTGTGTGTAGGGTGACACCTCTGGGGACTACCGCAAAGCCATGCTCTTGCTGTGTGGAGGGGAAGACTCATAGTCTGCTCAGCCATCTCACCCTGTCTCAGCTCACAGAGGAACACAAGAGGCACTCCGGTGTGTCCACAACAAGCACAGGAGACAGATCAATGCAATAATGACTCTTCGTAACTCATTTTAAACTTGTCTATTCAAATGTGAAATCTCATTATGGTCTACTAAATTCCATTTGGTGTACTACATATAGAAAGATTCAGTCAATGTATATATTATATACATATATACTTGCTAATACCATAATCACAAGTTTATGTGTTTGTTATTAATCATGATTTTATACTGAAATCATTCAGATATTTTTGCATGCAAACTTCATTGTTTCTAAAAAAAAGAAAATCATTTGTCTTGTGGACATTTGATCTGAAGGTAACTAACAGACATTGACTGAATCTCTGGGGCTGTTAAGAGCAGACTGCACAGTGCTCTTCACTGACGATCATGCCTTGTTTGAATCATGCTTCTGTCAATGCAGTGTGTCCTCAGGCCACTGAGGTGCTCAAGGTCATATCTGAATAAAGGCATTTTCAATACGCTGCATTTGTGTGACATGAAGCGAGTTACATGCGCTGGTCAAGTCATTCCCAACTGTTCTCCTGTGTTGAGTGTAGCGTGACTGCCAGGCAAATGACCTGGACTCATTTCTGTATGAAGTAATTGGGCAAAAATCTTCATCAAATCATAATATTGTATTTTATACAGTGCTGTACACTGGATAGAATCCAACAACAAATGAATTTCAATTCTTGAATTTCCCCTTGGGGATCAATAAAGTATCTATCTATCTATCTCTATCTATCTAACAAGTTGTAGTTACTTGCAAAGTTCTTGAAATACCACATAAGAATGTCAACATGGTCATTCCTAACTGCCATTCTGACCAGTAGAACTCAGAATAGTTTAATATTGACTTTGAGAAATGTTGTTATAGATATCGGAAATGGAACAGATAAGTGGTTAATTTAATGTGCCTGTTACAGTCTCATCCAACTCGATAATATTACAGCATCAAGGACAGAGTGGAGGAGGGCAGAGATGCAGGAAGGAACTACCACATCAGTAAGATGCAGGAAGTTCCACATCAGTAAGATGCAGGAAGGAACTACCAAATCAGTAAGATGCAGGAAGGAACTACCACATCAGTAAGATGCAGGAAGGAACTACCAAATCAGTAAGATGCAGGAACTACCACATCAGTAAGATGCAGGAAGGAACTACCAAATCAGTAAGATGCAGGAACTACCACATCAGTAAGATGCAGGAACTTCCACATCAGTAAGATGCAGGAAGTTCCACATCAGTAAGATGCAGGAAGGAACTACCAAATCAGTAAGATGCAGGAAGGAACTACCAAATCAGTAAGATGCAGGAACTACCACATCAGTAAGATGCAGGAAGTTCCACATCAGTAAGATGCAGGAAGTTCCACATCAGTAAGATGCAGGCCATAGAGAAGACGGAGGAAAGATGGAGACCAGTGATGGAGGAAGCCTACTTTACTCTGAAGTGAAGATGTGGCCTCAGGGCCCAGGGGTAGGCTGGAGAAGATGGATGAGATGCAGGGAATATTATTCCTCTGGTTTTTGACAAATTGGGTACCTCTTTGTAATAATTGGATAACCAGTACATTGAAAGTTGACAAAAAGGGGAATTCCTATGAGGTGTTACTGTAAGAAGATGGAATTGTAGTTTTTAGTTCTAGTAGTTCAAGGCTCCTGAGGTCATACAGGGTCAAGCTAGTAGAGACAACCAGTGTCCATGGAAACGCAAAGACTAATGCTCTGAGTAAGAACATGAATAACTTATAATTTTAAAGGAAGCAATGTAATTATACACTAGTGATTGAAATAACCACTCATCTTGCACCCCAGGAAAAAAAAAATGCACGCACTCATGCACATACACACACACACACCATTACACCCCCCCCAACACACATACACACACATACACACTCACAAGCGAACACACATACAGAGAGAGAAAGAAGCACACATACACAAAAGCAAAAACACATATGCAAACAGCCATTTACATACACAAATGTTTCAAGAGTAGGGGATGGAGTAGAAGATGGAGACCAATTTACAAGCGTGATTTAATTTTGCAGAGGATTGAGCGGCGGTCATTTTGTACCACTATGCAGTACATCTAGTTTATTTTCAGTATACAAAAAGAAAGGTCAGGTCACTGATATGTTTCTCATTGCAGTAAGGATGCCCACTAGGGAGCAGTAGAGACAACAAAACATTTGGAAAAGGACTACACAGTGACCAGTCAAAAGATTTAGAAAAGGAAAACAGTGGCCAGCCAAAAGATTTAGAAAAAGAATACACAGTGACCAGTCAAAAATACAGTACACTTGGCTGTGCTTAAAGGACAGCCATACATGTCTAGCAATACAAATAAATAATTAAATAAAATAACATATATTTCAAAGTTCAAAGCTTCTTGTAATTTGTTCATTTCCATTATTATTTCAGTTTTTGAAGAATGTATAAGTCCATCTGACTATTATAATAGCTCATATACCTCTTTGTGCAAAGGAGATCTATAACAGCTAACATCTGACATCCGTCAATGTTGTTATCATAAAAACCCTGCTTTGTGTTTTAGTTTGGGAACGTGCGCACATCCAAATTAAGGGGCAGGAGTCAATAGTCAAAGATCCTACATAACAGAGAAGGTCCGTACACTTGCTCTCCGTTTATTTTAATTAATTTGAGTTCAATCCCCAACAATGTTTTTTTCTGTTGTTGTTTTTGTTTTGGGATTGAACTCAAATAAATTAAAATAAATGGAGAGCAAGTGTGCGGACCTTCTCTGTTATGTTAGTGTTTAATGTGTGACATAGTTTCTGGCCCTGATGAATGAATTCGACTTGACTTGACTTGACTTGGCTGGGATAGGACGATGTCCAGAGCTAGATGTATGTGTCCGTCTGCACATGTCTCTCACTTTCCCCATATCCTCACAAATAGAAAGAGAAAGAGAAAGAGAAAGAGAAAGCCCTTTGATCCTCCGTTCAGTCAGCTCTTAACTCCATAAAGCCGTGGAGTTCCTACATTGTTGTCATTGTAATGCTGCCTCCGACAAAGTGACAGTGACTTGGCCAATAGGAGGACTCCATAAATATGGGGGCTTGACCAATGGGAGTGACAGAGTCGAAGGAGGGAAGGTCAGGCCACCTCGAGCCACACGGGAAAACAATGCCCACACGAACCGCCCCCGAGACAA
>NC_063189.1:36598350-36613350 GCF_017589495.1 Alosa alosa
AAAGGTGTCTTTATGATTAAGTTCAGTTTCACTTGCGCAGACGCATAGACATTGAATGAGCGCTCACGTTACTACCCCCTAATTGTAGGCTATGCATCTTTATTTAATCACACACAATTAAAGAATATTTCCTAATCTGGAAAATGTTACGTTTTTTCCGGCCACCGGTTCATTAATAGTCTACCATTCATTTGTGCCGCAAATGATCAGACGTGTGACAGAAGCATGGGCATAGCCTGTAACTTCGCTGATCCGCGGATAGCAATCTCATCGGAGAGGAGGCCCTAACGCTGCAGATAACAGACAGAGAAAGGCACAGAACACAGTTGCATGTACAGTGTAGCCATGGGTCTGGTGAATATAGCCTACCGAATGCAGATGGCTACAAGCTGACGCTTTGCCTGGTCTAGACTAGAAGCTTATGTTTCTAAGACTGCACGTAGCGCTCCAGAATCTTTGGTAGCAACCCCCGGTAAAACAAACGTGTTTGTCAGAGAGAAAAAAAAACTGATCATAAAATGTATCGTAAAAAGGAACATTTAGGCATGTACTTAACAGTATACAACACATTAATAGCCTAAACAAACTATGCAAGCCATTTGGAAATCTTGTTTTATTTAAACTACTCAATGCAATCTCAAATCCTCACCAGAAACACCAACAGTCAATATATTCATCCAAATCCTTGTTTTGTTTGTTTTATGGACTACTTACTAGGTGGTAGTGGAAGAGATCGTTAAAACATTATTTGTCTTGTAAGCGGAACCAAAGTTTCACAGGCACCGTTGTGGTAGAACAAAGGACCTACAACCTCGTCCTTTCATTGGAGAGTCGCCTCGCGTTCAACGGATTCATTTGCATAAAGATGGGCTTCGCCCAGCTTTTTGACTCGCGACATATTTTCAAATGCAGCGCTGCCTTCCCGGAATGCTTTGCGGGCGCGTTAAAGTCGCTTGACGTCACCCATAGGACTAGAGTGGAATGCGACACGACAAAATGAAGTGTCGTGCAAGTGGATCGGTCCCGTGAACGTGGGGAGGCAGCGCGACATCTATGCGACACGACAAAATGAAGTGTCGTGCAAGTGGATCGGTACCATAAGGCCTTGCTCAAGGGCACATCAGTTGTTCCTACTGGTCGGGGATCGAACCGGCATCCCTCCGGTTACAAGCCTGAAGCCCTAACCAGTAGGGCACGACTGCCCCGATCTTATCTACAATATGCACTCTTCTACATCTACAATTCTACTATTAACTGAATTGCTATGTGGCGTAATGCCAGTCAGTGCTGTTTCTGCCGGCCGCTGCATGAATTGCTGAGTATATTGTTGCAGGATGAGGTCTCAAGCTACCTTCTTTGTTGACACTAAACCCCTGATGGTAAGAGAGAGAAGTGTTATTGATACTGTGAGAACATGGAAGCAGAAACCATTCTGGCTGAGACATCTGCCTTCACAGGATTATTTTCTTTTGAAATCAGCGTGAGAGGGAAGTTCTTCGCTGTATTGGGTTGTGTGCATGTGTGTGTGTGTATGTGTGTGTGTGTGTGTGTGTGTGAGTGTGCATGTGGGTGAGTGTGCATATGGCCACAATATAATATAAACAATCTGTGCCATTTGTGCCTACATATCTGTCAGCAGGGTGGAATTATCAGGAAATAATTTCAAAGCTTTTGTAGAATAAGCTTTTTTTCTTCCCTTTTTTAATGTTCAGATGTCGTGCATTTAATGTAATGGAACACATATGGGGGTGTTCTTAATAATGTTCCTGTCTGGTAGAACGTCCTGACACAAGATTTGAGACATGACTTTAAATCGTGGGAGATTTTTACAGTTGCCCGTAGGAAGGAGGAAATTGGTATTTTTTCTTGGACACACACATGGACACTTACACAATAAACACACTATGCAAACACACACACACACACACACACACACACACACACACACACACACACACACACACACAAACACACACACACGCACACACACACTTACATACACACTAAGTGCACACACACACTTACATACACAACTCATTTTCTATAGCTACAATTGACCTGCATCAGTGCAGTTCTGTTTTTATTCATGTTACATTTCCATTACAACCATCCACCACACACTCTCTCTCACACACACACACACACTCTCTCTCTCTCTCTCTCACACACAAACACACACACACACACACACACACATACACATAGGCTGTTATGTATTTGAGTATAACATACTAAGGCTCTTCAAACAGGCAAGCCGCCAATGGCACACATGTTTAAAAAAGCCATGTCTTTGTAGCGGAGTTGGTTGTACGCTCATGGCATGTGAGGACTTGTCCAGCGACGGCCTGCCCTGTTCGGGGGAGTGTGGGAGATAAAAGGAGCTAGTGTTGCGGAGAATAGAGATTTACTGCAACACCGTGTCCCGTGCTTAGCCTCTCCCACTGCCCACGTCGCTCTTCCGCCACAGGCCCTTTGTATCTCTGTTGAATGGACCCTCTCCTCTAGGTCTGTCACCATTCTGAGGGAGTTATTATCCCTCAGAGAGAGAGAGAGAGAGAGAGAGAGTGATTGAGAGAGAGTGAGAGAGAGCGAGAGGGGGGTTAAATCTGGGGGGTTCCCGTGATATGTTTCACAGAAAGACGTTCAGAAGACATGAAGAGGGTGTTGCACATTCTGCTGCATGCCTGTACAAAAATGGCGCTCTCGTGTCTCCTATCGACATGTGGTTATGCAAACACCGACAGGCTTTGGAGAAAATCCAGTTTTCCATCACAACCTGTAATGAATGGCCTCGGCACAGAGCAGTGAGGGCATACGTAACCAGACCGACACTGGCACATCCCTAAGGCCACCTCCTGAGATAACCTCACCTTGGACTTCAAAGAGCTCAGTACTCTTTCTGGGAATTACTCTGCCAGACAGGGCCACAAAGACTTAATTTTGTCCATTTTGTTGGTACCGGGGTCTTGAATAGGAACCTGATATAGTGTAGTGTTGTTTTGTCTTGGGGAGCATATGGAAAGTAGACTGTGTGGTCTGGAAGATCCATTTATTCGCCAAGGTGGAAGTGTGTTTACACAGTCTTGTGGGATGTTTAGGTGATCAGCCATATGTCTTCCATGTTTGGAACACACTGTGTTAGGCAACATGAATACATCCAATCACAAATGCACACAAGTCTCATTTAGGCAGCATCATTAATTTTGTAAATTATTTAGATGTTACATACCTTTCTGCCCATGACACAATAATGTTTAAATAAAGGGAGAAAAAATCTCCAGAATGCTGGATCGTCTCTGCACACACTTTTAGTGAATGTCTGGGGAAAGCAGTTTGTTTTCAGCCCTAAACCTCCACATCCAGAGTAAAATTACCCTGAGCAACGTTTTCAATGTGTGTGTGTGTGTGTATTTTCTCACATTAATGTATCCCACAGAAACACATCACCGTGTCATCATACACTATACATTCTCTCAAGAGTGAGAAGAGCATTCCGATGCATAGGCCAGCCCAACGGACCAGCTGTCTCGGCTCTTCTGGAAAGCCTGGAATTATAGGCTGAAGACACGTCCCATCTGGGCAGGCAGTGGAGACCCTGCCACAGATTCAAATGCACACACCCAGATGTGAAGGGGGCAGTGAGAGCATCACCTCCAGCTAAATGAAAGAGCAGAGGCCAAGGCCTGCCCTGTCAGTCATTACCCAGACCTGGAAGTCTGGCGCTGGAGAGAGGATTCCATTAGGGAAAGTACGCAGGTGGCAGGGGTCTGGTTTGATGCACACCTGTGGTGAACAGGTCACCACTTTACATACTTGGACCTAAAGCTGATCCTTCCAGTACCTGTGCATTCCCTTATTCTCTCTCTCTCTCCCTCTTTCATACTTATGGAAAGAGAGAGTGATACTCATAGCCACTCACATACATAAATGTTCACATTTAGTTACATAATATATGTACAATAACATGCACACACACCAATAAAAAAGCACAGTTAAGAAGAAACAAATATATACAAAAGTGAGCCTGGAGTCTGTTAATAAAAGAGGCTTTTTCATTTGCATGGGGATTGCATGTAGGCTCAGGAAGTAGCAGGGGTTATCCCATTCTCCTGACTCTGGCGCCGTCCCTTTGACCTCTTTTAATTGCAGTTAGAAAATGTAAGCATGGCTTTTCAGGGGGAAATCCACACTATATCGCATTTAGGTAAAGGAATGTAGCCACTCACAATGCCTGACTATTGTAGATGTGTTGACACACACACACACACACAGAATAAATACTTATGTTTTCTCCATTCACCTCCTGTTGCAGGTCTGGAAAGACTCATTTGTACACTTCTACTCCTGCCAACACGTGTGTTCTGCATGTCTGAAGTGTAACATAGGAGTGACTCTACTACAATCAGGGGTAGGATTCATAAAAAGTAGGTCTTGAATTTCCATTACAGCCAATAATAAGCTGAGAAGAACACCTAAGCATACCCTGGCCACACAACGAAAAACCTATGGCAGCCTGTCGAAGTCATCATGAAACACTGTATGAAAATTGAAACATGCATACCAAAAGACAAACACTATTTGTATTTATATATTTATTTGTATTTGTCCAACATAAATACAGTGGTGTGGTTTAAGTACAACATCGAAGCAAAATCAGCATACATCATTTGACATGTATTTGGTTATAGTTGTGCTATTGATGTCTTACTTTTTAGATCTATATTATACTGATAATGAAAACGAATAAGTCATTAAGAACAAGTGAAAAAAATAAGCTTTTCAGCATATTGCAGTGCTATGGGTGCAAATTTCGGAACTTTTCGACATGTATGCATTGAAAAACCTCTATCTCACTCACACAGGCGCACACCTGCGCGCGCGCACACACACACAAACAAACAAACAAACAAACAAACAAACAAACATACAAACAAACACAGAGGCAGTGAAAACACTAGCAGTCCCCACTTTGTACAATGGTAAAGAGGAAGTTACAGAGACTAGCCCAGCTCCCGCATTTTTCCTCGGCTAGCTTCTTATGATCGACACGCTCTGTGCAGGACGTATCCTTTGCTCCTACTGGCGCAGAGACTGTGGTTGTCCTCTTTGTAGACGTCGACACCTGTTCCTTACCATCGACTGGCTTTCTCTGTTCCACGACTTTTGTCAAGTCCACGTTTGGTGTTGCGTCTTCGAGCTTGAAGTGTGCGTCCTGTGGCGCGCGCTTACACATACCAGCCTTGATAAGAGCGCCAGGATCTTGGCACAGTTTCTTTTGCTTCTTAAGATCACGTGCAATTTGTTTCCAGTATCCTTTGGTATTGCCAGAATAACCTGGACAAGTGTCAGGTCTAGCGGTATAAGTGCACTCGCTACTTTTTTTGCCTTTCTTGCAAGTGATGGTCATAATGTAAGTGTCCGTGCCCTCTGCCTTCCACGTGCACTGCGCCTTGTCCTTGGTAGTAAACTTCCCCTTGGGCACGTTGTCGTTACCTCTTGGAGTTCTTGAACCGCTGCTACTGTCAACCCCGTCTGTTTTACCCTTCTTCTCGCGACCCTTGTCACTCCCTGCTTCGGAGACATGCTGCGCTATGCATGCAAGTAGAAACAGCAGCACGAGGTTTCTGAAGGCAGGCATGGTCCTTGAGGGTATTTCCACACAAATTTGAGAAACCTATTAAAACACAAATTAATTACTTTTATTAATAATTCACATAGACCTACAGACATTCATTATTTTCCATCCGTCATCGATTATTTATAGCCTATCTAATAATCTTATGAAACATTGGACACCTGTCGACAAAATCTATAGCAGTTACATCTGACCGGCAACGTGTGTAAATTCTGCTTACCAACAACAGCACGTCTACTTTAGGGTATTGTAAGGATGCTGACTCTTGCGCTTGTAGGATATACCTGGTATAACATTTCGTGCATTATTTATATGTATCCTGACACGCCCACCTCTCTCGCAACGGACCCCCAAAAAAAAAAAAAAAAAAAACACTGCTTACTCCCGCGTATGAATCAGAAGTCGAAATGTAGCCTATTGGGGAAAGTTGTAAATTGCCTCCGGAAACCGGATATGCCATGTTCTAAAGGCGAGGGCTTTGGATTTGCCATTGTGCCATACTTGCGGTCAAAGATGCGTGTGGGATTTTTAATTTTAAAACAGAGTAACGTACAAATTTTATAGCATATGTCCAACATTGTTTTATTAGCTTTGTCATTAAACATTGCCAATAAATAACAATTTGTACGCTATGTATTAGGACATTTTATAAGTCTCAACTTTTAAAATAAAAAAAAAAAAAAAACAAAAAAAAAAAAAACAGTGCTTGTCAAATAGAAGGCGTTAGACATGTGGTCCAACTCTCTGTCTCCAATTAGATCACTGTCTGGTTAAAAAGTACAAAGCGTTACATCACAGTGTTCTTGTGAGAAGTTAGAGTAGACAAAACACTTTAATGAATGGTCCTATATGACATATTGTCATCTCTCCGATGGTCCTTTTGCATTAGCCTATCTCTCACCAACTAGCTAAAGATCTGTGTATTGAGTCAGAGGTCGTCATGGTAACCTTTGGAATGTGGAAGGGTTGTGGAAAGTGGTTTAATGGAGGACCCTCTGGGGGTCTGAGTGGAGAATGGGAAAGGGTGCAGAGAACAAGGAGCCGGAGGGGGCAGCAGTGGAGTTTATGAACAAGTACAAGGGCACACCCCCGCAGTGGAAAATACAGTGTGTGAGCACACACGTATGCACACACGCACACGTGCATACACACTCTCTCTCTCTCTCTCTCTCACACACACACACACACACACACACACAGAGAGGCAGAGAGAGACTACATTCACATATCACATTATGTAAAAGTAGTATCTACCTCTACTGAACTAATTCAGCCACTCCATGCGTGAGTGAATTCTGATGCCTTTGGAAATCAGACATGTGAGTCTGTGCAGTATGCTACCAGTGTGTTTAGGCCATAAAGAACACTGATCTCAGGCCCTGCACAGTTCAACACTTTCTGAAGGCAGTGCATTTAAGCCACAAGTGCATTCTTCTTAGTGTGACTGAAGCTCTGTAGCAATGCATATCCTTGAAGTGCTGTCAAGTCACACAGCACCTTGGCATTAAGGAGTAATGTAAGTGCACAAAGTGCACTAAGCCCATAGGCAATTTCCGCCATTAGATTTATGCAAATTGTAAATTATGATACTACTTATGTCTACCATGAGGGTCTTCCTAGCAGGTAGTAGTGCCTACAGTATATGTCCCATGTGACCTGTGAGACTGCTTCATACCAGGTTATTTTTATAAGCACTTCAGTTCTGCTTAGCCCCAGTTAGTTCTGCTAGGGCAAAGCTTCTCATTACTGATAAGAACCACAGTGCATATAGAAATTCCACTCCCATGTCTGCATATGTACTATTTATTTACATGTTAGGACTGTGTACCTATATTCCAGGTGTTGGATCACCAACATATCTTTACATGGTTGTATGGCAGTGAATGACAATCAGTGGGTTTATTGAAGCACTGTCACTAGATTGACACATTGAATATGTATTTTGCATTTAAGAGAAAGTGGAATATTCCAATGTGTAGTTTAATGTTCTGCATTATGTCCAATATTCCAATGTGTTGTTTAATGTTCTGCATTATGGCCAATATGCCAATGTGTTGTTTAATGTTCTGCATTATGGCCAATACTCCTATATGTGGTTTAATGTTCTGCATTATGGCCAATATTCCAATATGTGGTTTAATGTTCTGCATTATGGCCAATACTCCAATATGTGGTTTAATGTTTTGCATTATGTTCAATATTCCATTATGTGGTTTAATGCTCTGCATTATGTCCAATATTCCAATACGTGGTTTAATGTTCTGCATTTCTATGCTCCTACATCGTGACCCTGTATGATATCTGCACTGTTACTATGGATAATGTAAGGCATCAGGGTTGATATAATTTCTTGTTTTCTGTTTTACATTAAAAACAAAAAACATTTGCGCCATTGAAGAGGGTGGATGGCTCCTGACTTTGCCACTGTTACTGTATGATTATCTATCCTTTGCTGTTGTGTACTTAAACCCTAACTATTTCTTTGTCTAGTTTTTTTCCTACCATTGGTCTGGGTCTTCATTCATCTGTTGTATTAAAATTACCATCACATTACTGATGATGATGACGATGATAATGATAGTGATGCTGATCACAATTTCTTGGACATATTATTCATTTAGCCTTTTCACAATAAATAGCTCAATTCATTGCTATATTCAATCTTTCATTTATATTTACAGGCTCATCAGTGCATCGGTGCTCATCAGTGATCAGAGTAATTAGAGTATCAGTAAACAACCCCCTTCATCCCGTATAAATATGGGCTTGTGTGGTCTAAACCCTTCATTAAAGCTACAAGGGTATGGGTGGCTGAATTATTGTTAGCCAAATAACTGTTACACACCTGAGTATATTTCCAGGAGACATATATCTGTAATCAAAGGAAAGGAAACATGAAACACACACACACGCACGCACGCACACATACACACACACACACACACACACACACACACACACACACACACACACACACACACACACACACACACGCACACAACCTGCACACAACCTGCCAAAAGTTGTAACCAGCGAGTTGGCAGCAGACCCTGGGTGCCTACAGGAAGTGACTCACCCATATTTAATGTTGTATTGATGTATCACGGAGACCGAAGCTCGGCAGCACCTTAAATGTTTTATCACCTGCTTATCATGGAGTCTTATCTCATTCATTTGTTTTTGTCCTGTGTTTCTAGGCCCGTTGAGACGTACCTGGGGTGTAGGTTTTCAAATTGGCTGCAATTCAGTAAATCTTTCACCTGTTTTTTCCACCCACCAGAAGTAATACTTCGCCCTCTGTTGATTATTGTGTGGTTTTCTTACAGTGCCATCTGCTGGTAATACCTCAGACCTACTGCTTCTGTGAACAGAGGTGTCCTTGTGAAACACTAACACCCAGATGGTCATAAATCTGCGCTGCAGTAGTTTTTGAATGTTTATTTTACACAATGGTTAAATGTGTAGTATGTTTAGTGAAGCACAAACTCATTCCATGTGAACTGACACTCGAGCACATTTATTTGATCCTGTTTAAAAGGACTCCTTACTTCAAACATCTACTGTGACTCGGTCAATGCTGACTGAATTCCCAGAGGTTGGGGAATGACTGGGGAGTGTAATGACTACTTCAGTGTGATCTCAAACTGTGGTGTGGATACAGTAAAACTGTCACTCAGCCCCCAAAATTAAAAATGTCTGAGGAGGAGAAAGGGTGTTATCAGTCTATTGTTTATTAAATGTGTACATTCATACCATTTGGATTTCCATTCAGATGTTGAAAGGAGACAGACAGTGAACCATTGGTGAGAGTTTTGTGTCTTCTGCAAGCTCAAAGACACAAAATCTCTCCTTGATTCAGCGATAGTGAAAATCATTGCATATACAAAATGTTAATTTACATATCTGCCATTGCAAAGAATGCCTTTTACAAGCATCAAGCATAAGTCTACAGCTCATTGCACCCCCATAAATGTTTCATGTTTTACTGTCTTTCTTCAAAGCAAACATTTTTCAAGTACCACACACCCAAACCGTTTGGCTTGTAAGTAAATGTTGAAAAAAAGAAGCTAAAAGCAAACGTTTCAACAGCGGCTGCAGAGAGAAGCACTAGATGAGCAAATAGAACAGCAACATACTGTACGCAGGAAAGTAGCAAAGGTGGTTTATTGACAACAAATGTCACAAGATGGCTGCATTCTGCTTTACAAAACACAAATTGGCTCGCTCCTCCAGTGAATCACTGAACAGTGTCTGCTTCTGCATCAACCGAGAAGAAATCTGAATCTCTTCGATGTCTTTACAGCAGACCTATAAAAACATGAGAGCAGGATTGTTCATCGTAAACAACAAAGGGTAAAGGCATATATACAATACACAGAACCAGGAATCATAATGTACGCAAAATCCTGTTTCCTCCAACTACTAGACTCTCAAGCTAACACATGCACACAGACATATACACAGACATGGTCATTCATAGATACAGGCATACACTCAAGCACACACACACACACACACACACACCAAAACAAAGCCATCTACAAGATATTTAAGTATTTGTTTAAAATTCCGCCAAATGTGCCCAAAGCAAAGAAAACATTCCTCACCCCCTGTTTTAGTTCTGGAACCAGCCGATAAAGTAGGCGCAGATGCCCTGGAAGCTTTTCCAGCAGTACTCCTGAGCCAGCTTGCTGGCTTTGTTATCGCCGTATGGCGTGGGCTTGGCCGTGGTGCTCTTGGGCTTGGCCGTGGGCTTCTTGGGCTGGCTGGGTTTGCCGGCGGGCTTGTTCTGCTGTGTCTTCCCTGGCTTCGGCTGCTGGGGCTTCTGCTGCTTCTGAGCGGGAGCCTTGGTGGTGGTGGTGCTGGGTTTGCCAGGCTGCTGCTGATTCTGCTGCTGTTGCTGGTTCTGCTGCTGTTGCTGGTTCTGCTGCTGTTGCTGATTCTGCTGCTGCTCCTGCTTTTGGCGGTCCTGACCAGGCTGAGCTGGGCGAGCGGTGGTCATCTTGGGCCAGGAGGTGTGGAAGGCCATCTGGGTGTCATCGCTGGAGGCCTTGCACATGAGTGGCTTGTAGGAGCGTGCGCCCTGGCAGGCGCTGGGCAGCTTGCGCATCTCCCACATGATCTGGGTGAAGTAGTGGCGTGGGTTGTTGTTGTAGGCGCGGCAGTGGTTGGGCTTGCCCAGGAAGTCGCACCAGTAGGACTTGCCCTTGTTCTTGCAGGAGACGCGCAGCTTGGTGAAGTCGCCCTGGCCGGAGATGACCATGGTGCAGGCGTCCTTACCCTTGGTGCTGAACCGGATGGGCTCGTCCCAGATGCTGCGCTGCCTGCTGCCGTTGGTGTTGGAGTTGGTGTTGGTGCTCGGCATGTTGCTGTTGTTGTTGTTGTTGCTGCTGCTGCTGCTGCTGCTCTGACTGTTGCTCTGACTGCCCTGGTTGGGGTTGGCGTTGGTGCCGGCCTGGCTGCTCTGGGCCTGGCCCCGGGTCGCCCACACACAGCAGGCCAGCAGCAGCGCAGCCCTGACCAGAACACGCATGGCTGGAGGGATGGTAGGTGTGTGAGAGAGAGAGAGAGAGAGAAGAGAGAGGAGAGGTGTGCTGGGAGGAGGAGAGGCTCAGTCCTGTGCAGCGGAGCCAGAGGAGTCTTGCTACCTTTTATAAACGTTAGCCCCACAAAGAGGCCATTGAGAGAGACACACACACACACACACACACACACACACACACACACACACACACACATATGCACACACACACACACACACACACACACACACACACACACACACACACACACAACTGGGGGGGGGGGTGAACCGGAGCTGCTGCTGGATGGCAAAGTGGCAAACACATGGAGTAGGGCGGGGGGGGGGGTGTAGGGGTAAATGGGAGCTGCTGGTATTAGTGGTTTATGGGGTCGGATGGTAGTAGATGATTAAACATATGAAGCCAAGCGGTCTAGAGCCCTTACCAGACATTATATAATCTTACACGCACACATAAGTGGCCCATTGACTATTCATGTGAATGTTTAAAAGAGAGAAAGAAAAAAACAGAGGACCAAGTTTCGTAAGGAGGAACTACTGCAATATGCCAGCTGTTTATTTGTCTATGTTGCTTGAATGAAGTCTTCCACCCATTTAGAATATATTTTGTCCAATAACTAGCACTGATCTAGTTAAGCCTACACTACGCTCATGCATATTCCATACTGATCATGCACTCGTTTAGGCTTCATGTTCAGGGTAAGTTCATGGTGATGAGCATTTGGAGGATTTTAGACATGGAATAGCCAGAGAACCAAAGATGAAACCCTATCTGCCCGGCAGCCTCAGACTGCTGACTTTGGTAATTTTCCATATGTTACATGTTAGCCGACTGGAGAGTCTGTCTGCCTGCACGTTTATGAGTGCATGTGCTGTGTGTGTCTTGCTTTCTGTGTGCTCAGGTTGTGCAAAAAAGGAGGAAAAGGACATTTAGAATAGAGAGAGGAAGGGGCGGGGTAATGGGGGAAAAAACAGAAGCGTATGAAAGGGTGAGACAGAGAGACAGAGAGATATGTGTGGACGCTGTTCTTCATACACAAGCCTTTTCCCAGCTTCTCCATCTGCAGAAATGGCTGGAATAGAAAGGCCCTCGTTGTCAGCGGCTGGGTCTCGGCTGTGTAAACACCACCAGTGGGGAAGGGATTGATCAGAGCAGGCGGGACAGGGTGGGGTGATCTAGGGAAGGGGGGCGGGGGGTGAAGGGTGGGACCACCGGCCCCTGGAACCACTCCAACACCAGCTCGGCTCTCCCCCTCTCTGACGGCCCGCGGCTGGGCCTGAGTGAGGGAGGGATGGGGGGGCATCACGCCACCTCGCCTATCACCCTTAAATGCAGTTCCCCCCGAACAGCAGTAGACCAGCAGCGCTGGCTTTCCCCGCTGGGGCCAGTGGAGACAGAGCAGAGATAAGCGTGTGTCTGTGTGTGAGTGTGTGTGTGTGTGTGTATGTGTAGACGGACTGTCTGGTTTGTTTGGGTGTGTGTTCGGGTCACAGAGACAAGGCGCTGACCACAGAGTGACCGCACATCAGCCCGGGGCTCCCTTGCATACTGCACATAGCGTCTCTCCCCCCCAGTGCAGTGTGCTGAGCCTGGCCACCAGTGATTACGGAAGCTATCAAGG
The DNA here is from genome assembly GCF_017589495.1 of Alosa alosa. Taxonomy (NCBI): domain Eukaryota; kingdom Metazoa; phylum Chordata; class Actinopteri; order Clupeiformes; family Clupeidae; genus Alosa; species Alosa alosa. The sequence goes on from NC_063189.1 coordinate 36,611,150, forward strand.
CCCGTTCCAGATGAGAGTCATTTACTTGTATACTTGTTGTATAGGAATGTTGAGCTATCAGAACATTCCTATATAGTATGTTGCTCAAAACAAGGGGAAACAATCGGTCCACATAATTCTCTCATTGGAATAATTTTCTCAAAATTGAACACACTGCCTGCAGTGCACGCACTCTATCTAAAAAAAAAAAAAAACTAAAGGACACAGGAGGATGAACGAGCAAACAAGAAAGGACACACTCCACCGAAAATCACATTTTACAAATTACTCTTTAATCATGATTTATGTCCACACAATTGCTCAAGAGCTATTTCAGTGGTTGTCCCCCCCAGCGGACTCATATTCACATTGATCAGCGGCCCCTCCTTGTTCAGACACCAGGAGTGCTGACGTTACGGTCCCGTGCCTCTGAGTGCTGTCCTGTAGTCCAGGTACACTACCAGACCACTGCAACATGACTCCGTGAGGACAGAGAAAAGAAAATGAATAAAGAGTACAGTGAAACACTGAAAAAAAATACAGCAACACTTACTTGGGGGGGAATTATGCAAGAGGTGTGTAACATCTGGATCGTCTCTCTCTGACAGACATTAACACTTTAGACTAAATCATACACTACGTAATATCATAACTAGGCTCTATGAAGCATACAGCTTTCCCCTCAAAGTAGGTGTCAACCAAAAAATGTAAATAAGATCTTTTGGGAATGTCATATATGCTGTAGTTTTTGGATTTGAATACTGATGACCATGGCCAATGCAGGTTATCACCTGATAACGCACCCTTTACTAAACTAAAGTACCTTTCATCATACTCCTGACAACTACTAGTTTTGGCTTCCAGGACTGTCGTTCTCATCCAGTGTTTGGCCTCTACAATGACATGAGGTTAATACATCAATGAGTTTGTGTATACGTTGTATAAATGCTGGTTTATAGGTTAATAATTAACACCTAATCAAATTTCTGCTAGTGAAATTTGAAACACTCTTACATCTACTGTTGATGCTGACTGACATAAATAATCATAAAAAAGTCACAATTTTCATTACATTTTTCATTATGATTCAGCTACCAAGCTCCCTTGCCTATCACGGTTTAAGATCCCTTTTGTACAAACTCTGAGAGTTAATGTCAGTGTAAGACTAAGAGGTATGATGGCAAATATGGACCATTCTGAATGCGAGCCTGTATTAAAACACACTATTCAGACGTCTCTGACAGTAAGTCAGTTTGAGAGTGACCTGAACTTACTTTTGACAATGCTCTTTCCTACTTGTGCCACACTGGATAAGACTACGGCCATATTTGATCATAAAGTCATAATCACATCCGCACACACACACAAAAAAGAATTCACTATTAACATTGTTTAGAAAAGTATTAACAAAAATATATATAAAACTTTCAAAAAAGTGTTTTGAAAGTGAAATACAAAAACATACATTTGTGACACGGTTTTCAGCTTGCACGTGCGTAGTGGTCAAAGCCAGTGCTGATATGAATAGAAATATACATTCGTGATCACAGAGGGAAGCTCGTCATCACTCAAACTGCAGGGTCACGCTCAGTGGGTCAGTTCATTCTGTCTTTCGCAGTGTTTGGAATACAAAAACAAACACATTTTTTGTGAAATGTACTATGGGCATTTGTGCAGTTTGTAGACGCTTCCTTTGCTGAAGAACGACAGGTCAGGGTGGTTGACCAGAGGTGAAGGGTTCTGGTGGACTGAGGGACTTGTCTGGGTTCTTGATGGGCAGAGCTGGTCAGTTCTGAGTAGAGAGGGGTTCTCTGGGCCTGTGGAGGTGTGAGTGAGGGGTGGAGCGACCGAAGGTGTGTTGTAAGGGTAGTGGTTATGTCAGCAGTGAGGAGATGCTTTGAAATGACCTCTGATGAGGTCACTCTGATGCAGTTTCCCCCGCTAGCTTCCATTCTTCTTCTTTTCTCTGGAATGTGATTCCTCCACCGTCACTCACTGTGTGAGAGAGAGACATGATTCTTTACAATAGGGAAGGAACAAACACAGCTGGCCAACAACAATCATGGATATTTCTAGAATATTCCTGAGATAGAACATGGTCAACTCACCAGGGAGGACAGATTAGCTCCAGTTCTCATTACCACTGTAAATATGACAAGAGACAGGAACACCATCAGTGTTGAGATTATGATGATGAATAGGTCCAATAATAGTGGATATCA
>NC_063189.1:36620850-36660850 GCF_017589495.1 Alosa alosa
CACGCACGCACACACATACACACACATATATACACACACACACACACACACACGCACGCACGCACACACACTTATTACTTAGAGGAGAGGACAGAGGACAAAAAAAAGAGAGAGAAAAGTACAGCAACAGAAAAAAAAATGTTTCCAGGGGAATAGAGTTAGACTTTTTACACACGTCCACCGTGCAGCTTTGATGAGGGAGATTGACATCTCTGTGAAGTTATTCTTGTGCTGAGTAAACAACACAGCTCCCATAATAACATATATCATGTATGTACTGAACGGCTATAAGCAGATGGAACGCAGCCGCCCCGCCTACACAAAAGGGTGCAGTCATCCCCGCCTACACATGAGGGTGCAGTCATCCCCGCCTACACATGGGATGTTGAACATCTGATTAGCCTGATTACAGCATGTAATAACCTGTGTGTTACTGCACTCTACACTCAACTGGACAGACTTGAGGACTGCATGTGCACTACGCCAAGTGATTGGCATCTACAGTGTATAATCCCTGGTTTATTAGCCTGATTAGAGCAGGTAATAACCGGTGTGTTACTCCAGTTTTCACTCAACTGGATAGACGTTAAGACTTTAAATGTGCACTACGCCAAGTGATTCCTGTCTACAGTGTATAGTCCCTGGTTGAATTGTCTGTACGGAGAGCCAGGATGAAATTCTATCATGTCCAGTTCATTAATCTAATAATGGTCAGAGATGAGCGGGGTGGAGAGGAGGCACCCTGATTGGCTCAGGATGATTTGGCTTGGCACAGGCTGTGCTGGATGTGATGTGATATTTGTGTTTCGTATTTCATATAGGGAGGGATTCATGTTTGATTCAAACTCACCAGTTGGTCGGCCTGGGCTTCCAGTTCGTTGGCGAACGATAACAAATCCACCACAGTCACGCCTTTGTTCACCTACACGTTCAACAACAAGCAGTGTGAGTAGAGACAGGCCATGACTCCAGATAGAACAGCTATGAGCCAGCCCATGTGTGGGAATGGATGGAGAAACAATAACAATAGGCCACAATAGTAGGCTATTTACATCATACAGGATAATGAGTCATTCCAGACCAGGTTATTTGAGACGTAGAGAGGAACTGAAGAATGTGTAGGTCAAAAATGTGAGATTCAGTGTGTGTGTGTGTGTGTGTGTGTGTGTGTGTGTGTGTGTGTGTGTGCTGGATAGTATATAGGGGTACCTCAGCCAGATAGTCCTCGTACTCTATCTCGCCAACGCCAGTGTTGGCAAAGTTGAGCAGATTATCCCTCCCTTCTTGTTCCAACAGCACTATGCCCTCCATGTCCACCCTTATGCTGTTAAACACTTTGGCCAGCTCTGGGTTGTACTGCAAAAAATCACACACACACACACACACACACACACAAAAGTAAAACAACATGTAAACATGTACAGTAAACACATACAAATAAACAGAGAGAGAGAGAGAGAGAGAGAGAGAGAGAGAGAGAGAGAGAGAGAGAGAGAGAGAGAGACATGCAAATACAGATAATATGTATACTACCAGAGTGAAAGAGGGCCAAAGGCTGGCTCTATCTAGAAACTGAATAGTAGTAGTAGTTTTCTGGCTACCAAATACAGAATGAAAAATATTTTTTTTTTATGTTGGGTCTTCATCTCACGGGCTATTACTTACCACAGTGCCATTGAGGAAATTGTTGAAGTTAAACTTTTTCTCTAACTGTAGAGATGAATAGAGGCCATTATTGTCGTAGCAGTCCCTGCAAGAGAGAGAGAGAGTGTGTGTGTGTGTGTGTGTGAATTGCTTTATAATTACCCATTACCTGTAACTGTACTGTAAGCATTATTTAAGGCCGGCATCTTTCAGACAAGTTGTCATGTTGACTCACTAGATGCTTCTGCCCTCTAGTGGATAAATTGAAATCTGCTTTTGCTTATTTCTCATCTGAACTATGTCCCTGTAAGCATACCTGTACATGCTGCCGAGGGTCAGGTCGATGTTTGGGTCATTAAACAGCATGCCTGGCAGGAAGTTCTTCTTTGCTGGGTGCACCATGAATGGTGTGTCAATGATCTGCTCAGAAAGAATGATTTATCATTTGTCATTATTATTTATTATTTGTGCTTTATGATAATCATAGTTTGCAGTGCATAATTCATAAGTCACAGACATAATGTGCCATGCCCTCAGGAGCTAAACAGCTGTGTGTCACCTGGATATGACAACATCACTCAGTTCCTTACATCCTCTTAACAGCAGTGCATATTATACCAAATGCCACAGTTAGCTATTACAGGAACTTGTAGTGCATTTTTCTAATTCGTAGTGCTGCAGCTCTTTTGATTGTGTGTGTGTGTGTGTGTGTGTGTGTGTGTGTGTGTGTGTGTGTGTGTGTGTGTGTGTAAATGTGCGAAGCATTCTACTACTCTGCTCTGGATCACCGAGCACATTCCTTCATGTCCGTTTGGAACTCTGGCCAACCAACACATCCCCAACCCCTCCAGAAGTGGGCGGCAGAATCTGGACACACAACTGCCCCAGTGTTAGGCCACCAGTTATGCAATATTACACAGCACTCCGCTCGCCCCTAAAGCCAAAACCAACACCTGCAGGATACAGGCATGGCCATGGACCGAATGATTTTCACATCAGCGCTCATCAATTGCCTCTCTCAGGACCGCTATCCTGCATTAGCATTGAAACAGTTACAGTACGTAGAGTTCCTGTAGCTCCTGTCCTACTTACAGTCAAAAGAAAAGAAACGTAGACACACAAAGGACAGATAGTACTGGAATGTTCAAGGCACTGGCTACTTGGATTTTAGTTGCAGTTTGCTGCCTTCTTTTCCCTTTGGCCTTGCGTTCTCAGGCACTGACCTTGAACAGCTCTCTATTGGCCAGTGGCTCACAGATCAGTTTCTCGACGTTGCCCCCGACGACAAACGTGGACACCACGATTGCCATGAGTGCCCATGAGAAGATGAAGCTGAAACCCACACCACTATAGAGAGAGAGAGAGAGAGTAAGAGAGAGGGGGTGTGAGAGAGAGAGAGAGAAATGGAAAGAGAGAGTACGAGAGAGAGAGGGGGGGGGAGAGACAGAGAAAGAGAGAAAGAGGGAGAGAGAGCGTAAGAGAGAGATGAGGAAAGATGGAGAGAGTAGGAGAAAGAGAGAAAGAGAGAGAGAGAGAGAGAATAATAAAGAGAGAGAGAGAGAGAGAGAGAGAGAGAGAGAGATAAGGAAAAGGAATGAAAAAGGAAGCATTTAAAGTTATGCATGCTTTTCATCTTCTAAAATAGACCCGTTCAACTGCATAAGCAAACATATGCATTCCCAAGGTATTTCCAGTGGCATAGAAAACAACACTGAGCTTATAGTAACTTGGAGACGAACAAAAATAAAAACTAAAACGTTTTAAAGTCAACATTTTGAATTTCTGAAAGTATCTGCGTTGGTTTTGAACGTTCCAACCAGAAACCATCTAGGAACAGATTTAAAGGGTCTAGTGTCTGCTGTGGTTAAGTTTTTGCCGTGGTGTTGACTTACGCCATGAGGAGGTTGCCACCAGTGTTGGACAGGCAGCCGCGCGTGGTGGGGGAGGCGTTCTTGTCATAGCCACAGGTTCCACAGAGTAGGCCCAGAAAGTTAAAGGCCAGGATGAGAACCACCATGCAGCAGACCGCTACACAGCCGATCCACCTGACGGACGGACGGAAGGGGAGCTGTTGAAAGTCTCCATAGCAGTCTTCTGTCTTGTGACTGAAACACACTAACAACACCTAGAAGCTAATTTCTCTGAACACACTAAAGTATATAGTACCTGTAGAAGTCGAGCTGGTCGATCTGAGGGTAGAAGGCCTCAATGTCCTTCTGCCCGTCTGTCAGGAACTTGGTGAAGTTGACCAGAGCTGGCTCCAGTGGAAACATTTTTGTGAAGCCAATGACCTCTGCTCCGACCTTATCCAACATGCCTTTTACCCCTGCAGGACACCCAGACAGGGAGATGTGAGCGTCGACGATTTACACATGAAGTCGTATCATATAGTAAACACAGTATATGATGTGAGGGTTAGCAGACTAAGTCCTACAACATAACAATCTCATCAACTCATCAAGCAAATAAATGGGGTAAATAAATTCTACTGGGGTTTTAGTCTTTGATTAAAAAATATGCCATTTTCTAGGTCCATCCAATTATACAAGCAATTGTTTACAGTGAGTCAGTGCAGGTAAGTCAGGGCCATTTTAAGGCTGCACTTGCAAATGACTACGGCAAGGATGGAGGGACACGATGCACGTCACTGACACTTACGAGGCAGATCTGTTTTACAAGAGAAACGCGTTTCCAAAAAGGCAGAACAAAAGAAAAAAACAAAACAATAAGACACAGTCATGCTGAACATCTTTTTATCTTAGATAAAACCATTAGTGTTGAGAAGTTGTAAAGTTATTAGTTACATCATTTTCAATACTGTATGTTTTCAATGGAGGAAAACAACTTTGACCAGAAATAAGGCAATGCAGAGAATATGCTGTGTGTTATATGGTGTTAATATGAATATTTCCAGTCATCTGAGAAAGCATCCACTTACTTGAGACTACATTTTGGGTCTGCTCTGTGACCAGCTTAGGTGTGTTGTTGAAGGCTGAGTAGCCCTAGAGTAGGGGACACAGATAATGTCCACTTTATGGAAAAACATCACAGGTGGGTAAACTTACTACACATGTAAGACACCTCACGCCACCCCCACCACCCCCTACAAACACACACACACACACACACACACACACACACACACACACACACAGACACACACACACACACACACACACACACACACTCCAAAATGCTTGGAGGTACTTGATGCATTACCTTCTGGACTATATTGCTGAGGTCAGTTTTAAGGACATCATCCACATTGGCCAGCTGGGGGTTCACATCAGGGAGCTAGAACACACAGAAGACAGACCAAACAGAGCTTAATACAGTACATATACAGTACGTTACACTACGCTAGCGTATATCTGATAGTCATTACGAGAATAACAAGGCCCATGAAAAGCAATACATCCCCTGTGACTTCCCTTGTGGTGAGTTCCATATTAATAACACAGTTATCCTGCCTCGTATTTCCTTGGTTTGGGGTACATCTATACATAACATATGCTATTGTATGAAAAATGGGTGAGAGGGCATACCCGGGTGGCATGTGTGTAGCCGTGTAGTCCGCACCCTTACCCTGTTAAAGTTGGCACTGAGGGCTAGCTGGCTGAGCGTGCCCCTGACGGTGTTGCAGGTGTGCGAGACGTCTCCGTTGGTGCAGGCCGGGTCGTTAAGCGTGTTGCTCAGGGACGTGCGCTCGCTCTGCAGGCTGTTCTGCAGCCGCCCTGTGGCCTCCTGCAGCGTCTCCAGGGACGTGCTGACATTCTCCAGCGCCTCCTTGGTCTCCCGCATGGCTGGGAGGGAGTGGAGGAGAGATAGGGGTCAGTGTGGTCTATACCCCCATCTTCCACGCTCCGTCTCAGTAGCCATCCTCTTCCTTCCCCCAATCCCCTCGTCATGGTCATCTCTCGTAATCGAATATAAAACACTCAAACAGGACAAGGCCGTGCCTGTCCACGGCACTGGACCTTTAAGGAATATTGTAGAGGGATTGACACACTGGTCAGGCGACCGGGGCTTGGCCACAGGTTTCTGGCTTGAGCTAGCAATATTGGTTGTGCAAGACGATTCAGCGTTTGAAGACTCAGCTCTCGAGTTAGGCTGGACTTACATAAAGCAGGACAGATATGGCCTGTTGACTCCTATGATTAGATTATGACACCCCCGGAAAAGCATGCTGTGGATTTGATGTGGTCTCAGACTGAATACTGAGACCTGTCTGTCCAGGGCAGAAATAACTCATAACATGGTGTTCTCCACATAATCTGTTTTAAACACATTACTATTCACATGTAATACAATTGTGAAGATTAAGACCTAAATTTGCCAAAAAAAACCCTGTATATAGAAGTAGAGCATCTTCAGAACAGAGGGAGAACACTGGTCAGGGACACACTTAACAAATAAAAAAAACATGACTAATTTCAGGTAAGGTTTTGGGATGCCACCACAACGACAACAAACACAGCACAGCACAGAACGGTCACGGACAGCAGTGGGTCAATGTCAGTGACTACAGGGTCAGTCTACTGGCTCTGTTACCTTTGATAGCACTCTCCACTTTGACTATGGGCCAGTCATCATGGAACAAAGCACAGTGAGAAGAAATATGCATAATTGTTAGGACTAATATAGATAGATATTATATACATGGTGGGCACAAGTATGCAGTGACTGGGCTTCTTGTTGGATTGTGTATGTGTGTGTGTGTGTGTGTGTGTGTGTGTGTGTGAGAGAGAGAGAGAGAGCTATGTTTGTAGTCTCTACCTCCAGTCATGCGTAGGGCATTATCCAGAGCGGGAACAACGTCTTTCTCTAACTGGCTTTGAATCTGTCCACCAAGTAACGTCCCAATGTCTGGAATAAGCAGATATATTAGTTAAATCGCTATTTAGATGTTTAGATACATACATACATACATACATACATACATACCTACATACATACATACATACAGTATAGGCCTAGTACAGAACATACTGTGTACACCCAAGCACAGGTTGAGTTCTGATACTCACTGTCCAGGTCGGAGAGGACCTTGTTTTTGGCTGTGGTGTACTGAGCTGTCAGGAAGTCTATTTGCTGCAAACAAACAAACAAATAGAAGCGTCAGTCAAAACCCCCCTGGGTTCTTTTAAACTAGAATGACGCTTACAGGAGTAGACTGAAGTGCTAACAAACAAATCGGGAAAAGAGAAACTCATATGTTTTATTTGTGTGTTTATGTGCAATGGAGCCTTACTGTTGGTGTGGTGTTGGCGAAGGACTTGAGGTCTCTGATGTTGGTGTTGACCAGTCTCCTGGTGCTTCTGATGTGGGAACTCAGGTTGTGGTTGGCTGAATATGCAACCAGCACTCCACCACTGTAACACACAAACAACACACACACGCTCACTGATAGGCCACAGACTCAACCTGATCAGCATCACTACATGAACATTCTGCTGAAACCATTTACCATTCCACCCTGCTGTGTGAGTACACATGGTATGCACGGATATGCACTTACAACTCTTCACCAGCAGGGGGCATTGTAAGGGCACTGCTCATCACCCAGACATGATTATCGTCCAGTGCCCCGTGTGAGTCACTAAACTGGGCCACATGTTATTCAGTACATTGAGGACAAACTGACTATGAAACCATGACCTCAGTAAGCTTATTCTCTCTCAAGATGAGAGACACACTCCTTCCGAGCTTTTGTAGTTTCCTCAACTCCTTCTCTTCCCCCCCCACACCATCCCTGTCCTAAGAATAGCAACGTTAAAGGGATCGCTGTGGAATCCTAAAGCCTATTTGTGTCGTTTGTGACAGACTTCATGTGCGATGGCTTGTGCGTTCCCACTGCTGCTTACTCTGAGTGGGCTGAATTAGTGCCACTGTTTATTCAACATCATGGACAAGATGGCCCCCACCTCCTTGATCCAATCTGCTTTATCTCTCTGTAGCCTATCTCTCTCTCTCTCTGTATCTCTCTCTCTCTGTATCTCTCTCTCTCTCTCTTTCTCTTCATGTCTTAGGTGAGGTCCACTACAGGAGAGGAGAGGTCCACTACAGGAGAGGTCCACTACAGGAGAGGAGAGGTCCACTACAGGAGAGGAGAGGTCCACTAGAGGAGAGGAGAGGTCCACTACAGGAGAGGAGGTCCACTACAGGAGAGGTCCACTACAGGAGAGGAGAGGTCCACTACAGGAGAGGAGAGGTCCACTAGGAGAGAGAAGGTCCACTACAGGAGAGGAGAGGTCCACTACAGGAGAGGAGGTCCACTAGAGGAGAGGAGAGGTCCACTACAGGAGAGGAGAGGTCCACTACAGGAGAGGTCCACTACAGGAGAGGAGAGGTCCACTACAGGAGAGGAGGTCCACTAGAGGAGGTCCACTAGAGGAGAGGTCCACTACAGGAGAGGAGAGGTCCACTACAGGAGAGGAGAGGTCCACTACAGGAGAGGTCCACTACAGGAGAGGTCCACTAGAGGAGAGGAGAGGTCCACTAGGAGAGGAGAGGTCCACTACAGGAGAGGAGAGGTTCACTAGGAGAGGAGAGGTCCACTAGGAGAGGAGAGGTCCACTAGAGGAGAGGTCCACTACAGGAGAGGTCCACTAGAGGAGAGGGGCAGCACTGGGCATGTCTGGCGAGGGATTGTATATGAATTTGGTAAAAGGATATTTTAAGTGTGTGTGCAAAGAACAGGTGCAGATTTAGAAAGAAGGTGGCACACTGGACTAACACAAACTCATGCACCATGCATGCACACACACACACACACACACACACACACACACACACACACACACACACACACACATTTACACACAGAGAAATGTATCCCTTCACCCGATCTCACATAAACTCACACACATTTGATTAAATGCCTTCACATTTCCCTGAAATTGCTGGATTTGATTACAGATTACAGACTTTCCCCTTCTCCCTATTCTCACTGTCACACACACACACACACACACACACACACACACACACACACACACACACACACACACACACACACACACACACACACACACACACACACACACACACACACACACACACACACACACACACACACTAACACTCACACACACTTGAGTGCTGCCACAATTTAATAAAACTGTAACTTGAGAATTGGCTATAAAACATCCTGATGGCATAGGTAACTGGTCTCTGAGTATGTGTGTGTGTGTGTGTGTGTGTGTGTGTGTGTGTGTGAAATGTGAATGTGTGTATTTGTGAAAAGGCTATACATGCTGTTTAATGTGCTGAAAAAAAGACAGTTAGACCAGTTGTTCCAAAATTCGCATTGGTCATTGTGTATTCATTTACCTGATAATGTAGGTACTTTAATACCTACTAACACACACACACACACACACACACACACACACACACACACACACAGTCCCTTTCTCCTATTAATAACAAGATAGTCTTTGTGGCCCAGCCAATTGCCTGCTATCCCATCAGAAGATTTATAATAATCTCAGAGAAAGCAGCCTGTGAGAAGAGTGCAGGCTTTTACAGATGCACCACAAGAGCCAGGAAGACACAGAATACAAGATGAAAGATGAAAGATGCTGCAGTCAACACCTCATTCACAGAGGAACTTTCTCATGGCGGAGAAGGGAAGATCAGACACACACACACACACACACACACACACACACACACACACACACACACTCTTTTCTATTTTACAAGAGAGAGAAAGAGAGACAGGGGGAGAGAGAGATGGAGAGAGAGAGCTGCAGTGTCTAATTTCTTTCTGAAATACCTGCAGGTGTGCTCTCTGAACTCACTAACATGATTAAGCTCTTGCTGTTGCTCCGTGTTTGTGTGTGAGTATGTGTGCAAGTGTGCACTAGCCCCATCTCAAAAGCCGTTTTTTTCATCCCCACAGCAATCTCCCCAATTCTCAGAAATAAGACATTAATCCCCACAAAAAAACAAGATTCAATCTCTCAATCTATCTCCTTCTCTGAAAGTGTGATATTTCTTTTCTATATGACTAAAGTTCCTTAACAACACCATCTGCCTACTGTAAAGAAGACCTGGAAACGGCTGGGTAGATAAAGTCTAACAATTCAAACTCACATAAACCTAACCTAATGGAAACAGACAACTTACTGAAGCTGTTTTACACTTCAACAAATCTAACTTTGCCAACTCTTCAGACATAAATATAATCAGTTATGTAATGAAAGTGTGGCGTCAGTGTTTATTGTGGTGCCTGAATGATTGTTGGAAATGCTCTGACTCATTAACTCAATGAGAATCAACGTTCTATTAGCCTATTAGAATATCAGTGATGAGTCACTCAAAAGAACAACATTTATGTCCACATCTTTCAGTTTTTCCCCTTCGCTCTCTCTCTGTCTCTCTCTTTTTTCTCTCTCTCTCCCTCTCTATCTGTGTACTGTATCATGTCTGTGTATGTGTATGTGTACAGTATGTGTGTGTGTGTGTGTGTGTGTGTGTGTGTGTGTGTGTGTGTGTGTGTGTGTGTGTGTGTAATTTCCCTAGACAGGCTTAGATTAGTCCAAATGAGCAGGTCAGCTTGTATTCATCACGCAATGGAGATCCCCAGTCCACTGACCCCAGTGCTGAGCTGAGTAACACATAAGGTTGCCTCTGGCTAATTCACATCTAACCAAAACATTCCGCTTCTTGATTTAAAGGACTATTAATAAAACGGGTCTTTTATCTGGCTGCAGTGTTGTAGCCCTTTGTCTCTCTTCACTGAATGCACATTTCACAGTTCCTTTGCAAATCCCTCCTCGCTGAGAGCCTATTTGTGAGTCAACACATTGTTTCAGTTCGTTAGTAACTTCCACCACCACACCCACTGGCAGACTGCTTCAAAAAGACTTGTTATCAGAGAAAATGAAAGAACGCTCCAACATGTCATCTCATCCCCATCTTCACAGCTGAGAAACACCTGAACGTGCGAAGCGCCTGAGAGAGCTGAGAGTGACGCTCCTGTGGCACTCTGGTGTCGCTGCGCTTCTTCCACCCAGCTCTACCACCAATCAGCCTCTTGTGTGCAAGCATGAAAGGACACTGATGAACCCCGGAGCCAACTTCCTCCTCTGAGGACAAAATGTGTGGCTGAGCAAGCGAAGTCGCCGGCGCGCTGATCGGGGGTTGTCGGGGGGTTTGGGGCATGGGGGCGGAGGGACATTGAACGGAGCCCCTGTGAGTGGGCAGAGTGGCGGGCCGGGGCATCGGTGAACGCGCCATTGATCGAGCACCAGATGTGGCCATTCAGTCTCCGCAAACCGCCCTCAGACTGCCAACGCCGGCAGCACAATGCAGCTGATTACTCGCCGGCTCAGCGGCTCTGCCAACGGCAGACGGGACGTGAGCGGAGGGAAGACACAGTCACTGTCCCCGAGGGGTCGTGGCAGCCGCTCATCACAGAATGGCAATCAGTAGACATGCATCTAAGCTGAATTAGATCGAGGAATCTTTAGGAAAGTTCCAGGGTCTGTCAATGCACCTGGTTTAAATGGTACATGGCGCTGTTTGCTTTGAGATAGTGCTGAATAGATGACACTTGGACACGTGCACGCGCCACACATATAGTCACTCTCACAGCAACTTTTCCATTAGAGTGGAATAACTTGAGTAAGTGACTGAATGTCTATTGGGATCCTACCACCATGGAGATTCGAGCCACCTCTCTCTCTCTCTCCCTCTCTCTCTCTCTCTCTCTATCTCTCCCACACAAAGATCCACACACACACACACACACACACACACACACACACACACACACACACACACACACACACATACACACACACACACACACATTCCTTTCCACTAGGGGAACAGAACAGCCAGCCCCAGTCTAAGTTTCCAATTGCTCAGAGCCATCAGATAGACTTAATTACCACAGGTTAGCCAGTGCACACACACACACACACACACACACACACACACACACAAATGGGGATCCAGCCCCCAAAAAGACCTCTTCATAACAGAATGACCTCTATCATAAAAAGGAGAGAGGGATGTATGCATCTTCAACAGGAACTGAATAGCATCTCAGCCTGGCACATAACAACGATACAAACTCAAGAGATGTTTTCCTGTAAGAGGGCCAAAAGATGTGTGGTGCCTTTGCTTCAGAGAGCAGTGGGATCTGACATATGTGCAAGGTAGAGGGGTGAGTGTGTGTGTGAGAGAGAGTGTCAGTCATGTTTGTTCCTGTTTGTATGAATGTAAAGAAGTATGAATGTGTGTCTGCGTGCGTGCTTGCGTGCGTGCATGTGTGTATGTGTGTGCGTGCGCGTGCTCTCACTCACGTGAGGAAGACGGAGGTGGCGATGAGCATGGTGGTGTAGAAGCCGCGCTGGCAGTCAGCGTTCTTCCTCTGCCTCTGGTGCATCTCCCCTCCGCAGTTATCACAGCAGCGGCACATGCAGAAGCACAGGCCCACCAGGGGCGTGAACAGCACGAACAGCACCCCCATCACGCCCAGCACCAGGAAGCCCAGCTCGTAGTAGATGGCCTGCCGGAGACGCCCGCACACAGACGGACAAGGAGACGGGTGGGGGGACACAAGGAGGAAACGACAGAGAAAATTGGGGCTTTCATGAAACTTTCTTTGGAAAAATGTTTCAGCAGATATGAATTAGCCAACTTATTCCATCCCAGTTACAAAAAAAGGCTTAAAGAATCTCAGTCAGACTTATAAGCTGGTATTAAAATGAAATATGCATGAGAGTTGAAGAGAAGAATGACTGATATCAGTGTCATCGTGAGGTCATTTAAAATACCCTGTCATAGACAGCGGCCATAGAGCTGATGTCCGCTAACCGACAGCCTTATATCAGTCTAGTCGGCATGCATTATCATCCATCATTTCCAATCCCATCCAGTGAATCTGCATAATACACCCTGCCATTCTCTAGACTCATAAGCTCTACTGTCATCTACTGAGGGCTCCACTGAAGCCCAAATCTCTCTACTTTGGAAAGAGAGAGGAGGAGGAGGAGGGGTGGAAAGAGAGAGGAGAGGGAGTGACATTGTTCTAAAAGAGTTGTACAGCTGTATCTCTGTCTGAGTGGAACATTACCTGTAGTGCTAGAACAACGTTCTCCGGCTGCAATGGCAGAATGTGAGTAGCGTGTGAAACAGAAAGTGACAGCACAGTGAGATAGGGTTAGAGTGGTGTCTCACAGACATTCAGTGCTCTGTTAAACACACACACACACACACACACACACACACACCTACTACACACGCATACATTACAGACGCACACACACACACACACTTTTACTTTTCTTTACTTTTTTATTTTTCTTTTACATTCTGGGATCTTTTCCCATCAGTTTGTAAAATCTTTCTTCTTCTGAAACTGCAAACTGATGGACAAAAATAAATCAGAAATATGAAAGTTGATGTGTGTGTGTATGTGTGTGTGTGTGTGTGTGTGTGTGTGTGTGTGTGTGTGTGTGTGTGACTATGGAATTACAGTAGAGTCCTTAGCAAGAGACATTTTACAGTTTTTCTTGCTGAAAAAAGCACTCTGGTCAAAACGTCCCATTTTTGTTTGCAAAAGAATCTAACAATCACAAAAGATAAAAAAGCAAAAAAAGCCACAAAATCCTCCAGTGGCCAAATTAGTGATTCAATCAATCATTACACAATTGTCAACAAAATGGAAAATGTAGATTTCAATATGAGCATTCTCAACCTTGAGTAAAAAGGCAAACAAGCATATCACAGCATGAATTATCCTCCTCCCAAGACCTAACCAGAGAGGGTTACAGCGGAGCTGGTATTAGTTAGTAATCAAGGATCTTTGAGCTAACTGTAACTGCATATAAGATCTACAGTAAGCACCTAGACTAGGCTAATTCATACATTCAAGTACAACTTACTTGTCAATTTCCTTTGACACAGACCTACAGTAAGCACATGGACTAAGCCTTTGTACTGCCTTCCTCACCAAATAATAGGTACAGTACTTTCATAACTCTATATGCCTTTAGCCCCTTTTGTCCATGCTTGCAAATAGCAATACAGAGGAGGTATCTTTTATGGATATGGAGTGATTGTTAATTGAAGAATTGTGCAAAGGAGATTCAGACATTTGAAGTCCGTAATTGTGCAAGCAATATCGGTTAGTGGTGAACAGATGTTACAGTAACGATTTGTCCAACACGGTTAATCCAGTACAGTTTGGAGTCTTTGAGAGCTGTGTTTTGAAAAAGGGTGTTAAAAATATGGGAAACCAATGAAAAAACGTGGCAACACATTAACTTCTGCTGTGCTAAGGAGGTGAAAATTACTATTATCAAGTTTATTTCAGTTTCATTAAGTGCGTCTTAACAATGGAGAAAAACTGCAAATAGCAATGATGAACAGTTAGTGAACCCTAGACATAAGATGGTGGGCTGACTCAATCACTGAGTGCGAAATGACTGATGATTATCTTGGCTACTCTAGTAAAGCATCAGGTGTTTTTCTAGCCTAGAAATCTAGACGCACCCTAGCGACAGCAAATGTAATTTGCAGCCAGGGTAGTGTAGCAACTCTCTGTTGGCATGCGAGCTGGAAAAACCAAACTCTAGTCAGGCCAATCACATCGTTTATAGAGTCGGTGGGTAGGCTTAACATAATGACGGCAGAGTTGCGACGGTTCCGTGTGAATTCCCTGCTACTTGAGAACAAAGAAGGTGGATGCTGCTGCTGGCGAATCGGCTTTGGCCGTGACTCGAGTTAAGCTTTTTTTTTTTAAGTTGGCCATGTACCAACTAGCTCCGCTGGTGGGAAAACGCATGGGACTCATGGGTTGTAGCACAGCAGCGCTGTAATGCGCAGAGGGAATATGAAAGAAAACCGTTTATCCCGCCCCTCGGCTTGAGCACTGCTAATGGTGAGTTCCCAGACCCTACATCTTGATGTGGATCTGGCTCATCATGCTGGTGTTTTGTGGCTTGTCCATTCAGGAGGTGTGAATGAATGAGGTTAGCGCCGGGGCCTACCTTCTTGTACTCCTCAAGCTTGATTCCACCCATGTTCTGCTGAATCACTTTAATGATGAGATCTGTAAAAACAAACACATCACATGCAAATTGGATTACACCAATGTTACCCTCAGCAACAAATCAGCCAATAAGCTGTCAACGTGATCAGGTAAACCCACATGTGATGAGCTAAACATGTCACTCCACAACACTCACATTAGTTTGACTATTTCACCCCATCAATCTTGCTGTTACTGTAAACATTATCATAACTTGTTACCAGATGTTGTAAATGAGCCTGGGTTTAAGTGAACAATCCTAAAATTTCAGAATGTGTACAATACAGTTTTTCTTGATTGCTTTTACCTGCTTAAGTAAACTAGAACCCACTTGGTCTTCATGACTACTTTCTTTGCACAGCAGAAGTAATCTCTTGCGAATGTGTTCACACATTTTCATTGGGTTCACACATTTCTCACACCCTTTTGCAAAACAGTTAACACAGGTGTCATTCAAAAGCCCCAAACTCTATTGGTTTTCCCATGCTAAACAAAAGGAAAACATCTTTTCACAAGTGGTATAGATTCCTTGCATAAGTCTGAATCTCTGATACACCTGTGTGAAACTCCTTTGCACAATTCTTCAATCAGCAATCATTCATTATACATAAGAGATGTCTGTTCTGTGTTGCTATTTGCAAGTATGGATCTAATGCACATTTAGACAAAGTACTGTATTGCCTATTTGGTGGAGAAAACAGTACAAAAGGTGTTTACTGTAGGTCTATTTCGATGAAAGTTGTAGTTCAATGAAATTTACAGTATCTTACTAGGTGTTTGCTGTATGTCTTACAATGACAGTTACATCTTGGGAGGAATGAATAAATTATTTTTTTATTCAGCACATTTTGTCTTTTCAGTTTTTTTCTGATACCAGAAAAATGAGAAAGAACAAATGCTCATTTTGAGAACTAGATTTTGCATTTTGTTGTCCAGTGTGTAATGATTGATTAAAGAGTGTTTTTGAATTGGCAACAAGTTGTAGTGTTTGAAGGCAAGATTTGCTTTTGCTGCATGTTTTAAGTGTTTTGAGAGAGTAACAGCCTTTTGCAAGCAAAATGTGTCATTTTGTCCAGAGTGCTTTTGTTCAGACATGGGTGTTAACTGTTTTGAGAACGTGATGTCAGAGTTGACACAGGTATCAAAAGGATCGAGAAAAACTGTAAGTATGTATTCCACAACATATTCCACCTTCCATTTGAGCTCATTTCACACATCCATAACAGATTTGCTTGTCAGCGCAACATAGAGTTATCTGAAATGTAAGGGACCACAAATACTGACTATTAATTTGTGTACTACAGAAAAACAAGCTGTTACAGATGTGGAGACATTGCTATGCACTTGTTTACTGCCTCCTCAGTAAACAAGTCCCCTCTCTTAAAAAACCCACAGGGGCGTTAAAGGCAGCAATTTGAGCAAATGAAAGACTTGAAGGAAATACTGAAGGCCCTTCCAGAGGTTCCAGTGTGATTAACTGCCTGACATTGACAATGATTTACAGTCTTTCTCGATCGCTTCTTGTGTCAACTCTGACATCACGTTGTCAGAGTTGTTGTGTGTTAACTGTTTTGACAATGTGATGTCAGAGTTGACGCAAGCATTAAAACGATTGAGATATGGACAATGAATGATATAAGTATAAATACTCTTTTGATCCCATGAGGGAAATTTGGTCTCTGCATTTATCCCAATCCGTGAATTAGTGAAACACACACAGCACACAGTGTACACACGGTGAGGTGAAGCACACACTAATCCTGGCGCAGTGAGCTGCCTGCATCAACAACGGCGCTCGGGGAGCAGTGAGGGGTTAGGTGCCTTGCTCAAGGGCACTTCAGCCATGCCTACTGGTCGGGGTTCGAACCGGCAACCCTCCGGTTACAGGTCTGAAGTGTTAACCAGTAGGCCACGGCTGCCCCATGATTGCTAATTGAAGAATTGTGCAAAGGAGATTCACACATTGACATTACAAGTTCATTAGTACATACGTAAGTGCATCAAAGCAATCGAGAAAAACTGTAACATGTGGCATGATTACTCTCCTCATTTTGAAGGATTCAGCATAAGCAAGTCTCACAAACAGCCACCCACACACACACAGGTGCACATTCATAAAGTACTCAGTTCATGGCTTGCTGATTTAGGGGGAAACAGAAACTGAAGTCACTGTAACAATGAAAAAATTGTCTCATTTTACAGTGAACCAAATTGGGCTGTCGAGAGAGATCGTAATACCTGGACGTGAAAACGAGAAGGAAATGGATGTCTTCATTGCAACACTGGAAAAGTCCATCTGTTCACAGGGCTATTCAGAACTCTAGGCTAATTCATAACAATGACGCAGCCAGGTGTATCAGCGGGAATAGATGCTGATTGAGTGGGGAGTAAGAGAGGAGAGGAAGTAAGTGTGTGAGTGAGTGAGTGAGTGAGTAAGTGAGTGTGTGTGTGTGTGTGTGTGAGTGAGTGAGTGAGTGAGTGAGTGAGTGTGTGGGTGAGTGATTGAGTTAATGAGTGAGTGAGTGAGTAAGTGTGTGAGTGTGAGTGAATGTGTGAATGAGTGAGTGAATGTGTGAGTGTGTGTGTGTGTGAATGTGTGAGTGGCTGATTTGAGTTGCTAACTGCTTGGAGTGCAGCTGTGCTGGCAGACTGAGCTGGCTATGGCAGGTCATGCGGCAGGTGTCTTGACTTGGCCGCGGCCACTGTAAACACAAAGTGAGACGCTGCCG
The DNA here is from genome assembly GCF_017589495.1 of Alosa alosa. NCBI lineage: Eukaryota > Metazoa > Chordata > Actinopteri > Clupeiformes > Clupeidae > Alosa > Alosa alosa. Next base: position 36,638,275 of record NC_063189.1, read on the forward strand.
AGCTCCTCTCGGGGACAGTGCTGACATGAGTAGGAGGTCAGATCAGTATAACCTCCCGCTAATGCCCCGAGCCACGCTAACGCCACACACACATGGCACCACCAAGGCAGCCATCTGCCTCCACTACCCTCACCTGAGACAACGCAATGAGACAGATTGCTCTGGCAAGATTTACAGAAATAAAATTCAGGTGTGTGTGTGTGTGTGTCTGGTTTTCATTTCATGTTCAACATGACTGTCTGTGTTTTGGTAACTTATAGTATACATTTCAGAATGAGTGTGTGAGTGTTGTTGAGACTGGCAGCAGCTGTGCAGAGAGGTTAATTAGGCTCCCGACAGGCACCGGGTGCTGATGTCGACATGAGACACTATCCCTATGGACTCTACGCTTTGCTGACCCTTTTCCATATGCCTTCATCTGAATAAAAAGCCTGAGATAGTGTGTGTGTGAAAGTGTGTGTGTGTGTGTGTGTGTTCTAAAAGACAAATTAATCTCACCGTATGACCAACAATAGAGGGTACCATGAATAGGTTCAAATAATGGCAGTTTCAAATGATATCATCAGTTAAGTTTCCTACTGCTCTCTAGCCCTTTCCTCTCGCCTCTAGCCAAAACTGATTCTTTTCAAGAGCAGTGGTTGTCTGTCCACCTCCATTTGGACATCCAGAGGCTGAAGAAGACCTGATCTCTCTCTCTCTCTCTCACTCACTCACACACACACAATGTGTGTCTCTCTTCCTCTCTCTTTCTATGTCTTTGTATTCATGTGTGTATGTGTGTTTCTTTGCCGCTCTCAGCTTATTCATGAATGAAAAACAGGGTTGAATGTGGTTTCACATGCTATTAATAGTGCCTTTCTGTTGTATGTAAAACCGTCCTGTTTAATCCACCCCCCACCCCCTGTCACTCTGACACACACACACTGACACTGAAAATGATGCAGGGCTCTCCAACATATACTGCACAGGCACACACAGATGCAATACAGTTTTTCTCGATCGTTTTGATACCTGTGTCAACTCTGACATCACATTCTCAAAACAGTTAACACCCGTGTCTGAACAAAAGCACTCTGGACAAAATGACACATTTTGCTTGCAAAAGGCTGTTACTCTCTCAAAACACTTAAAACATGCAACAAAAGCAAATCTTGCCTTCAAACACTACAACTTGTAGCCAATTCAAAAACACTCTTTAATCAATAATTCCACACTTGACAACAAAATGCAAAATGTAGTTCTCAAAATGAGCATTTTTGCTATGTCTGTTCCATTGCTTAGTCATTTTTCTGGTATCAGAAAAAAAACATGAAAAGACAAAATCTACTGACTACTGTAAAAAAATAATTTATGAATTCCTCCCAAGATGTAACTGTCATTGACATGTAAGACATACAGCAAACACCTAGCAAGATACTGTAAATTTCATTGAACTACAACTTTCATCAAAATAAACCTACAGTAAACACATTTTGTACTGTTTTCTCCACCAAATAGGCAATACAGTACTTTGTCTAAATGTGCATTAGATCCATACTTGCCAATAGCAACACAAAACACTGTAGAGATGCACGATAGATCGGCTGGTGACGGCCGATTTTCACGTGATCGGCCATGACCGGCGACCGGCCGGTCAGTCTGAGACATACCGATTTTATCCCGGTCAAATGCACTTGTGCGCCACAATTGTAACAAGACCCAGCTGAGTTTGCAAAGTTTGAAGAAGCTAGCAACCAGGCCAACACTCAGGGCTGGATGTAGGGCGTCAAAGAAAGCGCTAATAGGCTACTGAGTTTTTCTATGCAGCAAACGCTGTGCTTTGCCATTGGCCTACTGCGTGGAATTTACTAAGCTGTCACTTCATTAGGCTACGTAAACATCGCTCATCACCGCCCTTCACTGCCGCTAATTGCATGCCCACAGCTGAACCACAAGCGCTGCTGAACGGAGATAACCGATTGCGACATTAAAAATAATCAAAGTTTAGCGATCATAGGCTACATAATAAGATGTCAACAAGCAGCAACACAGTAGCCCTAGTAGTTCTACTCCACTTAAAAAAAATACTCGGAACTATTTACTGCACGTAGACTAGGGCTATGCCTTAAAATACCCTAGTAGATTGAGAAGTGGATGTCGTGAAAGTGAACAAATGATAGCCTATTAGAAAGGCAAACAAACGTTAAAGTTGCTTTTGACATAGTAGCCTACAATGAAGAAAACTGATGCTCTGAATACTGAATCAGCCGTCTCTGAAAGTTTCTAGGCCTATAGCCTAATTGATGCATTTAACCGGAATTTGGATTTAATTTTTTCACCGCAAAACAGACGTGCACTGTTTTCATATATGGTGGAGCACCTAATCGCTATTATCACTTCTCCTCCCCTGTGTTTGGTGATAGCCTAGGCTACAACCACTTTTCCCTCGCCCTCCCATAAATTCATCAATGCATATGAAAATATGTTACATGGTAGCATGTTCAAATGTATCATGACAATTTTTCTTATATCTTTAGTTGGATGTGAGAAGAATAAAATGGGTGTTCCATAACTTAACTTAATCCATAATTTCATACTGCAACTAAAGTTAGACTTGAAGAAGAATCTGTCTGCTCACCAGTTCCATTTTTTTTAACAGCCATTTCATTATTGATAAGTTGATTACATGTCTATATTAACATGTTCTATCAAAGAAAAGATAGAAAATAACTATTTGTGTGTGTGCTGTAAAATGGTTAGAAGAAATGAATCGGAATCGGCTAAAATCGGTATCGGCAGGTCAAACTCTATGAAATATCGGAAATCGGTATCGGCCCAGAAAATTGCAATCGGTGCATCTCTACAAAACAGACATCTCTTATGTATAATGAATGATTGCTGATTGAAGAATTGTGCAAAGGAGTTTCACACAGGTGTATCAGAGATTTAGAGATTTTGAATGACACCTGTGCTAACTGTTTTGCAAAAGGGTGTGAGAAATGTGTGAACCCAATGAAAATGTGTGAACACATTCGCAAGAGTTGACTTCTGCTGTGCAAAGAAAGTAGTCATGAAGACCAAGTGGGATCCAGTTTACTTAAGCAGGTAAATCGAGAAAAACTGTAACACTGTTAGCCCACCTCCATATGCATACAAACAAACACACACACACACTCTCTCTCTCTCTCTCTCACACACACACACACAAACACAGCGGTGTCTAGTGCCAGCATGATATAGTGCTGTCATGTATCTGTCTAAGGCTTTTACGGAAGGCTCAGGACAGTATAGCACAAATACTGTAGGAGGATTGGAGAAAATCAGGTCATCGAGCAAACACACCACACACACACACACACACACACACACACACACACTTACATCACGGTCTCTTATCTTTTGATTCTTTCTTTTGCTGTACTTTCCTCTTTCTCAATTCAAAATATGTATAAAAAAAACTAAGAGTCCCTGAAAGTGTATACGCAACACACACACACACACACACACACACACACACACACACACACACACACATACACACACAATAGGACCTATTTGAATCACAAAGCAGAGTCAGAGCTAATTTCAGATTCAGTGGGCAACATTTCGAGAGCACTTTGGACAGCCACGTCTGAAACGGCCAGAGAAAAAGTGACAGAGAAGGCATGAGAAAGAATAGGTCAGCAGCGGACCTCTGAGACTGGACTTGTGACAGCAGCAATGGTGGTGAAGGAGTGGTGTACTGTATGTGTGTGTGTGTGTGTGTGTGTGTGTGTGTGTGTGTGTGTGTGTGTGAGTGTGTGTGAAGGGTCAATCTGCATTGTCTAAGACATAGGCCAGATGGGTGACATTATCTCCATGCAGTGGTGCACATGCAGGACAGGACAGCAGTGCATGGTAGGAAACAGCCAACACACCATTCACAACATTCCTGCCCAGTAGGGGTGTAAGAAAATATTGAAATAAAACCGAATATTGCAATATTTTATTCGGCATTATTACACGGTTCTTCATAATGCTGCAGAATACTCCATTTACTTGAATGGGCCTTCTCAACATTCGGAGGTCTGATATTTCTCAGTAACAGACCATTGCTAAGGATAATAGACCGCTGTTATCCTTAACTATTAATAAAAAACATATTAATATTATATTTTTTTAAAATCGATACAGTATGTAAGGGATAATGTATAGAACGTCGGTCATTATCGGAAAATAAGTCCCGACAGGGCGAACAGGACCCCGACGTGCTGTAGTGTAAATGTGTAAATCAGGTTTATAGGCCAGAAATACTTGCGTATACAAGGAATTTGGCCTCTGCATTTATTCCATCTGTGAATTAGTGAAACGCACAGAGCACACAGTTACACAATGAGGTGAAGCACAAAATGAGCACACAGTATATAGTATATAAGTATAAGTATACGTATAAGTATAAGTATAAGTATCCTGTGAGGAAAATTTGGTCTCTGCATTTATCCCAATCCGTGAATTAGTAAAACAGACTCAGCACACAATGAACACACAGTGAGGTGAAGCACACATTATTCCCGTGGCAGGCGGTGCTCGGGGAGCAGTGAGGGGTTAGGTGCCTTGCTCAAGGGCACTTTAGCCGTGATTACTGGGTTCGAACCGGCAACCTGGTTCCGGTTACAAGTCCGAAGCGCTAACCAGTAGGCCACGGCTGCAGTGAGATACTGTGGTCAACGCCAAATGTTAATACATATCCTCGCCTATGCACAGTGCATACTAATACTAGTAAAATATGTCTGTTGCCATACACATCTTGGTCTTATAATAGTTGTGGGTGAAGTCATGAAACAAGTGAGATTACCTGCCAATGGCAAAAACGATGGTCAACAGAGGCACTAGGTTGAGTAAGTCGTGGTTCAGATAAGCAGCACGCCAATATTGGTAATGTATTGTAACCGTAGCTATTCGACTATCCTGGGTTAAGGACAAAAGTCCACATGTTTCTGGGCACATTTCAAACAAACGAAGACAAACCTCACTTACGGACTGTAGCTTTAAGGAAGCAAGCCAAAGTGGTCCATGACATTCATTCTCTCACTGTGGCATGTGAAAGTAACACCCGACTCAGGCTCCTGTCATATCTCGGGTCTTATCATATATCGTTTGATGCACTTTGGCACTCATCTCATTACTCGTATAAAATTAGGGCAGGCTAAATTGTCGGCTCTCTGTGTAGTTTATATTCATATATATATATTTAAAAAAAACTCCATCTCATTATTTAGCCGAGATGGGCTTGAGAAGAGTGGTTTTTAAGTGACATAAAATTATCCATTAATGGTTGCATTTTGGAAGAGGAGGGAAACTTTTATGACACTAGAAACACATCAACACAATAAGTGTGTATAATGAGATGGCGATGCTTTTTATGTGGGTATACTGCGTAGACCTGGGGCCTCATTACAGAAAGTTATCCTAACTGCTTGTCCTATCTTACGATAGGACAAATCCTATCTTCCTAGAAGCAGTTCCTAAACTCAAGGCTGTATCCTATCCTATCTTATCTCAGACCTCCTATCTTAACTTAATGAATCCTACCTATAAATGTCAATGAGACTTTTAAATCGGCAATCATCCTGTCATGCCTGTTTCTATGCTTAGAATGTATACAAGACTGCCTGTATCTATGATTAGAATGTCAGGTTGCAAAGACAGTGTTCTAAAGAATCTTTGACAGTTGGTTGCTCAAGATAGACAAACCATGAGAGAAGGAACAATGTAAAAGACAGGAAGCAAGAGAGTGTGATGAAAAATAAAAATATATGCATTAATAATAAAATGGCCCACTGGTTAGCACTCTGGACTTGTAACCGGAGGGTTGCAGGTTCGAGCCCCGACCAGTGGGCCGCGGCTGAAGTGCCCTTGTGCAAGGCACCTAACCCCTCACTGCTCCCCGAGCGCCGCCGTTGTAGCAGGCAGCTCACTGCGCCGGGATTATTGTGTGCTTTACCTCACTGTGTGCTTGTTTGTGTTATTCACCGATTGAGTTAAATGCAGAGACCAAATTTCCCTCACGGGATCAAAAAAGTATATATACTATACTAATGATTAATGTATTTGTTATAAATGTTAGGCTATACATGTTTTAAAACACACGCTTATTGTAAAACCACCAATTACCAACCCTTTTGTTCGAAAATTCTAAAACAACAATGTTTTTTAATAGCCTACTTCAAAATAACATTTGATAAATGAACCTTACATTTTTCAGTAGCCATAGGTGTGTAGATTTGAACAAAATCTAGTTTGGTTCTTTACTGCCTGAAATATCCAATTTTGTTTACCACGCTTAGAGTTTAGTGCTGGGCTGGTGGGTGCCTATTTCCAACCTTTCTCACGGCACATCAACGGTTAGACCGAGAATTCTCGTTGCAAATCAAAATTCCACTGGAGCTCCAAGCGGATTTGTACACACAGCCTTACAACACTGTTTACAGCTCTTCGAGTAAAATGTAATTTTTGGTACATAGCTAATTTAGATACACTTATGGTGTGGGTGCTTGCGTTTCTTTAGGAATCCGCCATCTTGGTTTGTATAGAAATTAATATTAAGTGATAAATACATGCAAGAGGTCGGAAATACAGGACGGTTGGTAATAGGTGGCGTTCCTATATACATTTTATATTGCTTGTTTTCACTTAATTAACCTATTTAGTGAAAATATGCTGTATGGTGTCCCTAACAGTCAGGTTCCTCATCTTGTAGGCTAGGCGACAACCCAACAAGACTGTTGCAGTCAGTTTTGGCAGTTATTTTGAATTTAGGACAGGGTCTGTGCCATCCTATGTTAGGATTCCTAAATTAAGAAATTCTTGAGTTAGGATGGTTCTGTAATGGCCATTCCTATCTTAAGTTAAGGTAGGATTTTTTCCTAAATGCAGTTAGGAAACATGCTTCTGTAATACCAAAAATCCTAACTGCCTTTCTAAACTGAGATAAGATAGGATTTCAGAGTTAGGAAGTTTCTGTAATGAGGCCCCTGCATATCATGTAGACTACACCACTGCTCAGAATGACTTTGGGACAAAGTATATTGATCCCTCCCAATCATCCTAATTCCTCTTAGAACAATTCTCCATCCACACAAATGTTTGTTTTCTCCATCTAAAGCCATGTTTTCCTAGTCTGGCCACACCCACTTAGAATCTCCTTACAGTGAGAAACTAGTCTGGCACACGACAATACACTGACATTTCAATCAGCGAGGAGAGGGGATGACGCTATAGCTTCAAAATGGAAAGTTGTTGAGTTAAACGGTAATAGCATCGCCTGCAAACATAAAAAAGAAATTGCAGTCAAAGATATTAATACATTTATGTACAGCAAAGGTAGGCCTACTGGTACATTGTTTCCTGACTGCCGGTTTATCATCAGTTTGTTAAGATTAGGCGAAATAGGAAGCATTGTTAAGAATCACTGATCAATGTGATTGTTGTGCTAGAGTTGGAAAGGTTTCCAAATCATGAGAGGCCAGGCTCTCTTCACAAAGTGAAATGAAATAGTGAGTCTGGTATTGCAGTTCTAGCTGGAATAAAATTAAAAGGTATAACAAATGTGTCTTATTGTACAATTTGTCAATTGTGACATTATGCCACCTGACCCAACAGGTATGACGGTATGAGCCTTGCTGGAGTCTGAGGTGGAGGTGGGTGTGAACATGTTACTGAAGTTTGAAATGTTAATCTAAGGAGAGAGTGAACACTGTAATAGGTCAGTGTGTTGTTTTTCCAAAGGGTATCACTGATTTGAGAGCCATAAGGATAATCCTCTTACCAAGCCCTTGGTGTTCGGCTGAAAAGTGGCAATCTCTTACCCATTTCTCTCTCTCTCTCTCTCTTTGTCTTAGAATTCTGCTATACGATTTCCACACACATGCATACACACTCAGGGTGATAAAAACACCTTGAGTGTTATACTGTTGGCATGTCAGGGACATTCTCTGTGAAAGCCTGTCATATAAAGCTGCCTTTGCTTGCTTATTGCTTTGACATGTAGAGGTAAAAATGGACTTAAGCCAAGGCCCTGCACCCTTGCTTATTAGTTTAAAGGAATGGTTTGGAGACTTCTACAGATCCTATTTGTACTACTACTAAGTTTGGTACCATTCCGGGCATTATTAGTGGGGTAATTTACGAGATACACCGTTGGTTCCAATAGCACCTGCACTAAGCCATTCGGCTGATAGCACTAACTCGACCAATGTTCAACCAAGGGAAAAAAGCTTCTGGGGGGGTGTTTGGCTCGAGGTCATGGTGCAAAGGACCCTAGGGTGATATTACTCCGAACCATCCATTTAACATAGTCACATAGGGTATTCTCCCATCATGTCAGTCCCGACACAACCCCATGAGCACCACACCACCATTCACCGAGTCCTGTCCACCTTGCTTTAGGTCGCTGCTTGTAGAGCTTTCTTTATATAGCACACAGTGCAGGTATTATTGGCATCTAGTAGTAGTAGGATTCCAACAGGGGGACTACACATGCTGAAGCCTTGTGTGCCTGTCCTGACTATTTCCACATCCCATTTTAAATGCTCAGAGAATATAGCTTGGGGATAATCTAAAGGTCAGTATTTAATCTACAGTCCAATAAAGACATTACATGTTGCTATTATTTGTCTATATAGTAGGCTATACAGGGATGTGTATGCAGTAAATTTGGAGGGAAATGAATGCGATAAATCAGACAAAATGCGTGAATCAGATAAATCAGCGCATAGATAACCGAGGCAGGCGGCGCAGCTCTAATGAGTGTGGGGTGAATGCGGAGGCGATGACCCAGTTCCTGGCAGGGCGGATGGGCGGGTGGAGCGGATGGCCCGTGAGCGCAGGACGGCGAGGAGAGGAGAGGAGAGGAGAGGTGGCGTGCGGTTGGCTAGGGAGGGTGTGCATCACCAGGCCTCCCGCTTCAGAGACAATGACATCTGCCGCCGGCGTTAAGTTACTGCTCGGCTGCCTAATCCACCTAAGCCGCACTCTCTTTATCAGGAGAGGATAAGCCCAGCCACCAGCAGGGGACTTTCTACATAGATCAGGAGTTTACCACTCCAATAATGCCCAGGGAAAGCTTGGTAAACATCATTTCAGACAGCCTGAGATGTATCATACTGGATGCTGAAGAGGGACAGGCGAGTTTAGACTGCAAAAACAAAAACGAGATGGCTAATTATCCAGGGAAGCGCTTTTTCATGTTTGCCTTTTGGTTTGCATCACAAGAAAGCTGCTGGAATTTCTAGCAACCCCCCCCCAGAAAACTCTTCTGTTCTGTCTGTTCTGTTCCTCTCTGTCTAGTTCTGGGGCAGCTGGTGTGTTGTGATGAAAGTAGCGATTGAGACGTGAAGAGACGGGGCAGGGTGGAAGAGAGAGTGAGGGAGGTGGGTTGGGTTGGGGTGGATGGTTCTTCTCGGGATCCTCAGAACAAACACAGCTGTTGTTGTGCCTCACCAAAATCCGTAATGGCATAATAAGCACCACACAACAAGGCAGCGGCATGATTCTGACTCTGCACCAGTAGCTGTGCCACATGGCCACATGTCACGACCTGACTCACACTATAAAATAACACCATACAGCAGCTGTCATGTCAAACACATGGTTATTAACTGGCATTAAGACATTAAGACACCTCAGTAGGGAAACTCTGGCATTTGAGTGACCTCTGGTCAGCACCTTATGTCTACTGCCTTACTGCAAATGATTTTAACTAGGGCACTGAAGACATACAATAATAACATTTATGTTCGGGTTATGAATTTGGTGAACCTGCCTGGTAGCCTACTGGTGTGACAAGGAACAGTAGCATATGGCAGTTGAGATTATGAGCTTACCTGATCAGGCAGGTGACTCAGAAAGCCACACCTAATCGCCAGAATCTGCTAATTGATTACGCACACTAAAATGGCAGTGACTGACTTAAAGTCCCAATCCTATTGCGCTTTACCTCCCACCAACTTGACCTCATCCTTCACACACACACACACACACACACACACACACACACACACACACACACACACACACACTAGCCCATACAGTGATCTGTTTCCCTTACTGGACTTACTGCTTCACTGTGCCATTTCGCAAATCAACAGGAGAATGAGGCGTCTCTGTTGACACTACCCCCCACCCCCCATCTTTCAAGGAAGCCTCTCTTGTGGATACCTTGTGGAAATAACACTCACTCCTTTCAGTAAATTGCTCACCAACTTCTAATCATGGGTCCTAATGAGATTGAGAACTCATGTCTTCTGCAATCATCTATAGGGCTCACACAAATGGCAAATAGGAAGGCAGTTCAGGTAACAAATCACAGTCTGAAGCCATATAAACTGAGGGAAAATGTGCATTCAGGTTATAGTTTCACCTACATAGCCTGCTAAGTCATAGACCAGCGGCAGCACATTTGTCAACGTTAGTACAAGTCTATACCACTGCTATTGTTGTTGAGAATGTGAACAGGTAGACACCATCAGGTAGCGTTTTCCTCACCTTTAGGGAAAGGATTGGGCTGAACCGCATAGAGGAAAGCATGCACCATATGGAACAGTGCCCCAATGGCTCCTGGTTCGTAATAAGCATGTGTCTCGTAGACCACTGAGGGCACGAATCCGAAATCCAAAGTTTGCGGAGGGACCCTCTGCATTTCTGCGCGCGCTGTCTCCTCAGGCTCCAGCGAATCATCCTCGTATGGGGGCTCGCACGAGCTGAAACCCCAGCAAAGAAGAAGTACGAGTCCTACTTTCCAAGCCATGGCAGGTGAATTCTCTTTCAAAGTACGGTATTGAGGAAGCGCAATGGATGGAATAATCACAGATATCAAACGGGAAGGGGTCGTTTGTTTGAAGAAAAAGCCAGTCGCTTCAGTCTTCAGCCGCTCCTGTGATCCTCAGCATCGATGTTCAGTGGCAAAAAAAAACTATGTAACTTCACCGAATGTAAATATTAGATAAAACTGGTCAGTGCGAAACACCTCGATACATTTAGGTCCTATTATCCCAGGTCGGTTTCATGGTAAACATTTCTTCTGGGCGCGCGCAAGCAGTCAGGTAGGCTATCACTGAAGGTTTCCGTTCCGTCAGTCGTTCCAGAGTGTTGGAGCGAGATTTCGTGCGGCTGCGCGCGACATCTGTGTGTGTGTGTGTGTGTGTGTTTATTTCCTCACGTGAACGCGCGTATGTCGAGCGCTGGTCAAAGCTCCTTGTAAGATCGCTTAAGTAACGTGGTAGGCAGTTAGCAATCCATACCGGTAGCAACAACAGGTACACTACAGTCAGGTGCTGCGAAGAAGCTAAATAGCAATGGGGAAACTGTCCATCTCCTTTCGCCAGACCAAGTGAGGTAGTTCGCGTCGCGTTTACCGATTAAATCTGCTCTTTAGTATAAGCTGAAGTGTCATTTGTGAATGATCGATAATATCCTAAATAAATAAATAATAATCTGATCGGCGCTACATTTGTAGCCTAAGTCACCCACATGCTTATGACTAGTTGGCATGCTCAGGTCGATGGAAACTGAATGGATGGTGTAACCAATCACACACATATAACTATTACATGTGGTGTTTGGGTCTACTGGACCCGAGTGTAATAATTGTAGGTGGTACCTTAACTGTGTTCTCCTCCTAACTGAGCCTGCTGTGTGTCTGTCTCTGTCTCTCTCTCTCTCTCTCTCTCTGTGTGTGTGTCTGTGAGACTAGTGTGTCTGCGCGTGTGTATGTGTGCGTGTCTGTGTACAGCAGGTGTCTGTGTGCGGGAATTTTGTCTTTCTGCATCTGCTATTCCCACACAAAATTACAACATTTTTACATGTCAAGCACTTTCACCTGTTCTGATTAAGTTCTAAGAAATAAGCATCAATAATGATCAAAAATCTTGATTCTATTTGTTTACCTTTTTATAATTGAATTTCCTCGTTTTCTCAAAAAGAAAACGAAATGATCATAAATGTTACCCATCTCACATGGGTACATGGCAAATATGAACCATAAATGATGTCTATATCATTGGTAATTGAGCTAAAGTATTTTTACATACCGGTAAATAGTTGGCTGTATTGATTTAAGAGCCTAATAATGTGGTGGGTCCACCAGACCTAACCCGGGAACGTTGGCAGAGTAACAAAAATATGAATATCTTACAAGGGTTAAGCAGAGTACTCTCTTTGCCAGGCAGGTGCATAAAGAGCCTTTATAGGGCCACACCAGGACACCTGAGACCCGAACTGAAGCGGCTGTACTCTCACCCCCTTCCAGTCTGGGAGTGGCGGAGACAGGGGCTGTATTTAGCTGACATGGAGGCATTTTCCCACCAGCATAGCAGGCATGGCTAGAGGCGGTAAAGAGCTTTGTTGCTAGTGGACATCCCCCTCCCCATAGCCCTGAAACAAAAGGATTTAATTCCAACGTTAGTCACACAAACATGAGAAGGATGATTTCAAGAACCGTTTGAACCTCAGACCCTCTCCATTCAAAGCACCATTTTCTCTCTGGCCTACTGCATTGGTTTACAATAGCATAGACCATTTTCTAGCATTAAGCTCTTTAGTTAAGTAATATCGACCCAAAGCCCCCTATTATGCTTTCTCCTATTTATTCTAACCACTCTGAACTGAACAGCACCTCTTAACCATATGTTGGGTACACATTGAAGAACATGCACCCTTCACTGCAGGATAGGAACAGGATATAAATTGTCTGAAATTGTTCGTTTTTTCTTCCTCAACATAAAAAACTGCATTTATATTCTACACATATGCACATCTATCAGCACAGAGTGGCTGGTAAGGATATAGCCTGCATGGAAATAAGACCATGTCTACAGAAACACGACTGCCCCTTCATCACACACACATAGCATACCCATATCCTGCCAAACTCCTAATCCTGAAATCTGGACGTTATTGGGGAATTTGAGGAGTTGCATCATCCTGTAAAAATGGATTCATTCCCAGGATCATAGCTGCAGCCCAAACATATATCCCTCAGCAGTGTACAAGTTCAAACTTTGTGTAAACAGTTAAACATGCAGAAGGTTGGCTGGCTGGAGAGTAATTTGAATATGAAGATTTCAGACATTCTTAAACAAGCTTCTGCAACCAAAGCAATCCCAAACTAAAATTAATGAAGTGAAATGTTGCCTTATTAGCATTTCCTTTCCTATCTAGGATATTAGGTTAGCCTATGTTACACAATACTTATAACAATTGCCATTTCCCTTATTGGTTCTAATACCTTTTTATTAACAATTGATGATATCAAGACCCCCGCCAATATCAAGACATAAATTGTTAGGCTACAGTAGCCACTCACTGTTCTGCAAAATAATCACGTGTTACAAACTGGAAAACGGTAAATGATTAAATATCTGACAGAGAAAGGGAGTGCAGAGGTGAGATGGTCTCAGTAAAAGTGAAGAAACTTGATTACAGAGAACTGGCAGTAAAACACTGACTTGACTTGAGTTGCAGAATACCATGGAATTATGAAATACCAAATGAAATAGCAAATGTTCAGATTGGCCATTATTTCTGAGAAATTGTTCTCCACCCTTCCTCTTGTGTAGCATTTGATCAGTGCACTTTTTAAGTTAATCTATGGTAGTGCTTAATTACTAGCTACTACAAACTACTGTTAACTAGAAAAGTGTAAGTATATATACTCTTTTGATCCCGTGAGGGAAATTTGGTCATTTAACCCAATCCGTGAATTAGTGAAACACAGCACACAGTGAGGTGAAGCACACACTAATCCCGGCGCAGTGAGCTGCCTGCAACCACAGCGGTGCTCGGGAGCAGTGAAGGGTTAGGTGCCTTGCTCAAGGGCACTTCAGCCGTGGCCCACTGGTCAGGGCTCGAACCGGCAACCCTCCGGTTACAAGTCCAGAGTGCTAACCAGTGGGCCACGGCTGCCCCAAATACATTGTAAATGAATTTGTACACATAACAGAATGTTATGCCCCATGTTGACTCCATGCCTATACGAACTTGTCTAAACTCAAATGCCCAAGAAAATACTTCCAAACTATGCCCCGAGATTGGGATTATGTTTTTTTTTTCTGCACAGATCCTCCCATGTACTTCTGCAAGCACCTTTGAATGGCCTTCCATTATGAGAATGTGCGGATCATGTTCAGCAGGCCCCAGATGGACCCAACTCACCTTTCAGAAAATCATTCATAACCAGAACAGTAGCAGCTATATGCCAGCAACAGAAAAGACAGCAAGCCAGATACAAAACAAGAAAACTTTTATTCTCTTCCACCCACCCAACCCCCCTGGCGTGTCGCCCTTCTCCCTATAATGCAGTTCATACAAAGGTAATGGTTGCTTGTTTTGCTCTGCTCAAAAATGGAGGGGGCAGCAAAAATAGCTGCTTCTGTGTGTGACATGACAAACAGACCTCTGATTATGGTCAGAATTTTGGTTCCATGCAGAAAATGTTACAACCAAAATGGTCAGCGTGCTTAATATGACATCACCTGAAAAGATAGCCCTCTCCTGTCCTGTCATTCCTGCTAAATAAATGCTACTGCTATGAGTATACATTAAACTTCAGGTGATACTTTGTTTTTTTTCAGTTGCTAGTAAACACTGAGCATTTCCTAACCCTTACACATCAAGTTAAAGGGTGAAACATGTCAACATCAAACACTCAATTGTCACTGTCTTTAGCATGAGTGTTTATACCAAGTGTAATGAGGCTGTTCCGAGGCTGACTTCCTAAAATGCTCACTAACAATTGCTTACCATCACATAGGGTTTAATGATACCATTTCTGCAGGTGAAATGCAACAAACTTATGCTGGGAGGACATTCATAGCACTCCAACAGCACTTCATGCAAATGAGGAGAAGAGAGATATTTGTAGGACATGGCTTAAAAAAACACAAAAAACAAAAACAAAATAAACCTGCCAAACATTGGTGCATTTACAGGTGTGCATATGCTTCCCTCTTGGATCGATCAAACATGTTCTAAAATGCAATGGAGTTGATAAAAGCATACAGAAGTCATCAGCATAGGGAAAAGGTATTTCTTGCACTCTTAAAAAAATGATAAAGAAATCCTTAATGATAAACATATTACAACACCAAACCAGCTTGATCCCGAAGGTATTCACAGCCTGCATCGTGGCCTGCTATGGTTGTTAACTAAGATACAGGTATCAGGCATTCTGAGGGTCCTAATTAATTTACTTGGTCTAAATTAACTCTTTACGCAATGCCACTTCCCCATAAATTACATTAAAGAGGAAAAAGAAACCTTGAGCTTAGCATGACCTATGCAGAATTGAACATATAGGTATTTTAAGACAGTATGGTATGTCAGTGCAAGAAAATATCCAAAGCAAAGATCCAAACTGGAGGATGTGATGTTGACACTGGCACATCAGTAAAGTACTGTAACATTGGATTATGTTTGTTGGTATGTCATCATATGATATATTACCGGTACCTGTTTTACTGGTGAGCCTTATGAGACCATGATGTATAGTCTTCAATTTAAGCTCTGTCTTCAGTAGATGCAGTTTAGAATTGTGATGTACAAAAACGCTTTTCATCAAAAATGCTACGTTTTTTCTTTTCTTTTTTCCAAATATTTACCACTATTTCTGACATTAAAAATATTGATAAAAAGACTGAGATTGTTTAGTTTTTCCTTCTGACCCATGTGATACGGTAAGTACTCGGTCATCCTTCAGTGCCAGCTGCTTCAGTAACTCATTGTTGCCAGTGTCCTTGGCAGAGGGGGAGATGAACACTGTTTGACCTAAGAGCTGGGACCCTGTGTGTCTGTGTGTGTGTGTGTGTATGAGAGAGAAAGATTCTCTAGGCTGCCTGGAAATATGTAAGTTTGTGTGCATATGCTTGTCTTGCGATGCAGACTTTTGCACCCTCTGCTGCTTGCATACGTTCATGGCGTCTGAGCCTTCAGTCCTGGCACCTTCTGTGTGCGCTGTGCTGCCCGCCCGCCCGAGGATTGGCGTCCTCTGCCATGGTGCTCCACCAACCATGACCGCCCCGCCACCGGAGCCACTGAGCCGGTCAGTAGTAGCCAGAGCCTGGGAAGAGGGGCCAGGTGAGTGGGCTTCCAGGGGGGAGGCCAGGCGGGTCTCTCCCCGGTATGAGGGAGGGGGGAGGGCCGAGGGGGGCTCCATGTCCACAAATGGGACACATCACTCTCTTTCCAGTTACCAATAAATTAAACGCACAATCATCTTAATAAATAGCCTTGCGCAATCAACACCCCCCCTCCCCACACACACACACAAACACACACACGTACGCGCGCGCACGCACACACACACACCCCTCCTAAACCACTCAAGGAGGGGTGTGGGAGTTCAGGCTGGCATTGAAGGATTGCCAGCCCTCGTCATCAAGACTTCTATTTCAGTCCACCGTGCTCCATTTCGCTCCCCTCCCCTCCTCCCCCCAATCCCAAACAGCTCAGTCATGTGAGTGGGGGCATGTCTGTGTGTGCATCTCAGTCTATGCGGTTGCCACAGATGGTGAAACGGTCAATCTCCAGCAGGTCTTTCTTGGGTGCTCTGTGTTTGAGTTCCATTCCATCCTGTCCAATGTCTTTCTCCTCTGTGTCGTCAGGTGTGGTGAGGAACTGGTCTGATTCGCTGCTGGGCAGGTGTGGGGCGGGGCATTCCTCCTGGTGCACTGGCTGAGTGGTGATGGACGTGGACACCTCCTCATCAGCTGGGTCGCCTACACATCAGCCAATCAGGAAAGGAGTCGTCAACATGTGCTCTATTAACTAACTCTTTTATACATTATACTTTATAAATTTCAATGAATCAAAGCTGTGATGAACTTTAAATTGTGTACACAGTGTATCCTAAAAACAGAGAAGGCTAGAGGATGTAATGTAACGCCTCAATACCCAGCAGGATATATTGACAAAAGAGTCCCTCACACTCTTTGAAACATGAAGCCCTTTCATTAAGCCTTTGATCAGCAGCACAGAGTCAGAGTGATTAGAGTGTGTGAGTGTGTGTTTGCTGTGGGGTGGTGTAAGGTGGTTTTCTGTGGGGTGTGTGTGTGCCCTTTGGTATTGTTCTATGCTGACTCATCAAAGTCATTTTGATGCTGTGTGTGTCTGTTTGTCACAGTGTTTGTCTGAGTGAGCGTGTGCATTTGTGTGTGTGTGTGTGTGTGTGTGTGTGTGTGTGACAGTGTATGTATGTGGAGGTGTGTTTGTGTGTGTGTGTGTGTGTGTGTGTGACAGTGTTTGTATGTGGAGGTGTGTTTGTCTGAGGGTGTCTATATGTCTGTGTGTGTGTGTTTCTCTACGTGGATGTGGCCTGTGCTGTCTGTAGTGGGTAGTCATGTAGGAGGACCTGGGGGCGAGTCTGGGGCAAGAGGCAGAGGCTCGTACCTGCAGCAGAGGCAGAGATGGGGGCAGGCACAGGGGGCAGGAGCAGGGGCAGAACAGCCAGAGGAGCAAGAGCAGACAGGAAGAAGAAAGAAGGGAGGAGGAGGAAGAGGAGCAGGGAGAGGAGGAGGAGGAAGAGCAGGAGGAAGAGGAGAGGTAACGCAGGAAGATGAAGAAATCTGCTCTGATGAAGGAAGAGAAGAGAGAGGAAGAGGAGGCCCTTGAGGGTCTGAGAGGAGATGAGGAGACCGAGGATGAGCCAAAACGGAGAGAGAGAAAGAGAGAGAGAGAAAGAGGGTGAGAAAGACAAAGAAAATCAGAGGTAGGGATATGAGAGGGTGAAGTAAGGAGAATGAAGGAGCAGAACACACACAGTAACAGATGAGGGTGTAATGGCACTTAAAATAAAATAAGAATGGCCGCAGGCAGGACTAACCAACACACTATGGGAGCGGACGAGAAGCCTAACATTCAGGGTTCTTGAAAGCAAACACGCACAAAGCAAGCCGGCAGGAGCACAGCACCAACTTGTCCCCGTGGTTTGGACATGCACCCGTCCAGACTTTTAGACGTGAGGCACACCAACCACAGGCAAATTAGTCAATGTCAGACCAACTAGCAAACGAGACCAATCCAATCCAAACCAGGTCTTAAATCCACACATGTTTTTTAGTAGTCTGTTTCACTCTAAGGGAGACTGAAAAATATAATTTTGCAGGGTTAATCCGAGAGAAGCTTCTGAAGCTTTCACTGTGTTTTTACATAGGACACGTATGCAGTCATGGTGAGACGTGCTTATGTGAGAGGCACATAAATCACACATAACTGGATCCCAATCACTACTGGGCTCAGCATTCATTTACTGATTTTGTTTTTGGTCTTAGTTAATGTGTTAGTATGTATGTGCTTACTATTGATAATGCTATATGAACTTATCATTTGACTAACAACAAATTAACATGAAATTCTCTTTGGTTTCTAGAAGATATTGAGTGTGTGTGTGTGTGTGAGTGTGTGTGTGTGTGTGTATGCTACTAGTCATTCAGTAGTTGAGGAGTGGTGTGTAAATGAGTGTGTGTATGTGTGTATGTGTGCTACTAGTCATTCACTAGTTGAGGAGTGGTGTGTGTGTGTGTGTGTGTGTGTGTGCTACTAGTCATTCACTAGTTGAGGAGTGGTGTGAGTGGTGTGTGTGTGTGTGTGTGTGCACACGTGTGTGTGTGTGTGTGTGAGTGTGTGTGTGTGTGTGTGTGTGTGTGTACCTGGCGGGCTGCTGGTGTGCTTGGCTCGGTGGGTTCTGCTGGAAGCTCTGCTGGGGGCTGCTGAGGGCGGGGTCTGGAAGAGCTTCTCCTCCATGTGGGCCTCCTTCACGTACAGACAGGACTTCCCCAGCAGCACAATACTGTTCAACACCTTCAGTGTAATCATACTGGAACCACACACATACACAGGCAAGTTGACAAGGGCCAGCAGAGTAGGACTCAATATTTCCAACGGCAAACAACCCTGGCACACACACACACACAAACACACGTGGCACACACACACACACACACACACACACACACACACACACACACAGCCTTACCCCAGGTAGAAGAGCAGCACACACACATAGGACAAGGACCCCTGGATCTTCACGGAGCTAGTCACTACTCGGATGAGCTGCAAGAATACAAATCACACACAATCACTTCTGCACTAACATTAGCTGCCGATATGTGATACAATAACATCTAGATCAGACACCCTGAGCTCTGGGCATTAAGTGGGTCAGAGAGGTTTCAGGGGGTCATTAAATCTTGAAAATCCTCAGTAGAGAGTGGGCCTATCTGCTTAGCCACAAGAGAAGATGGAGGATGTCGTCTCACCAGTAATGCCAGTGGAAGGGGAATGAAACCCATTCTCCTTGACACGCTGTCACTGTAGTCTGTGTAGGCCTGGAAATCACACACACACACACACACACACACACACACACACACACACACACATGCACACACATGCACACACATGCACACCAACAAATCAACATACATTACACAAGACCCTGTTTAATCCACTTGCACGTAATCTTCTTTCCTTATAAGTCCCAGACAGCAGACAATACAGATAGATAATTATGGCGGTCGTACATAATACATGACGTAACATTACGTCTCCATTACAGATACACTTGCTGATCAACAAGTCCTTTGAAGGCCTATGGTACAAAGAAGGACTATAGGAAGGAAATATCAGGTGCATAGACAGAACCTTACAACCTGTACTCACTACAGCTGAAAGATAGAGAGGCGACAGGACAGAAGAAGGGCTGGCCATCATTCAACTGTCCTTACTACAGCTGAAGAGGGAGCAGGACAGGCCATAGAAGAAGAAGGGCTGGCCATAGACTGCAACAGTCCCGTCCACTGCTGATTCCGTAAGTAAGAGTTCCATACAATTTCTCCATTGACAACTGGAGTATAAGCCATAAAATACCGTAACCGTTCATGGTAGACTTAAAACTATCTACAACATGATTAAGCGATTGTACATGCTCATAGAGACGCCAAAAGTTAATGGGGCATCAACCTTGTTTTGAGAAAAATAATGTATTCGCGATTTAAAGGAAAAGTACTACACTACCCAAAATCCTCAAGTGTAAAAGCAGAGCCTTTGATTGGTAGAGATCGTCGTTGCTATGGCAACATTTATGCCACTTTTCCTGTGCCTGTTGTCTTGTTACTCGCTGGAATAAAGATGGATAACAAGGCTGTCAGAACTGATGTGTGGCTGTCCGATAAAAACAGTTTTTCTCATCTTTGAAAGTTGAATTTACTCAATGGAAGCGGTAGGAAGTTAGTCATCTTCTTGTGTGAGATTAAAATAGAAGCATGTTAAACAATTGTTAGGCCGCAAATGTTTTTTCGAAATGAGTACATTGGGAAAAAGCTCATGGGATAGTAGTTCGTTCACTTGGGAATGAAAATATGGACACAGTCTTGTACCTTTGCCTTTTTTAGTTTTTCTGTTGTCTGTATAATTTCTGTTCGAAATTATATGTTGTATGAGTATGAGTCACGTCGTAGCTGGTTAGCTTAAGGCGTGGTCTAAAACGGATTTGAGATATACAGATTTTTTCAGACGTAGATTGTAGAAATTAATGGGAAACTTATTTCCGCAAACTAAGCTCTCTCGGAGGAGGGGCAGGACTGTTGCGCTCTATTAGAGAGGGGATGGATGGAGGAAGGGCCAGCCGTTATTCAACTGGAGGGAGGGAGAAAGAGAGGGAGAAAGAGAGGGAGAGAAAGGAGGGAGAAAGAGGGGGAACTAAGCAAGAATGGAATAAAGGGAAGGAAAGGGGGGAGAGGAAGAGGAATCAGATGGAGGACAACAAAGCTGAACAACTCACATTTTTTTGCCTGCTGCTGACAAGGTCGAAAGCCAGACTGGCTCGGTATTCACTGTAGACCTGCGGAACACACGCACGCACGCACACGCACGCACACACACACACACGCACGCACACGTACACGCACACGCACACAACACACTTCATCAGAACACTGAGGCCACACACAGGTAGGCAGGTACATGCAGCAGCTGATAGTGACATTTGCAGTTTGACCAGAGCGAAAGCGAGCCCAGAGCAGCAGGCTGCTTGAGTGACCTTAAAGAGATATGCAGGAGAACCTTTGAAGGGCAGCTCAGACCACTGACATTTTGGAGTGTTCAAGAGGAAAGAGAGTAAAGACTCACAACACACACACACCATGCAGCATATAAGGATGCAACCTGGGACATGGGAATATTTTGGACTTGAATGGCAGAATGCAATCTGACGCGAGACGTGAGTGTGTGGCTGGATTTGGAGTATTTCTTAGTTGGCCAATCTCTAGCATTTCTGTTCTGTTGCTAGGCCACAGGGAGGGAGTGAGTGTGAGGATTTGTGTACATGAGTGGTAAAAGTGTGTTCTCTCTCTCAGTCCCTCTCTCTCAAACACACACACACACACACACAAACAGCGTGCTGATGCAATTAGGTTACTATGACACTCAGAACAGAGTCTGGGGATTTTCTGCCCTGTTTTTCCTCAGCGATGAGACAAAATGCTTCCCATAAATAATCAAAACCCTTGAATTAGTGCAGAGATTGTGTGTGTGTGTGTGTGTGTGTGTGAGAGTGTGTGTGTGTGTGTGTGTGTGTGTGTGTGTGTCTGTGTGAGTGAGTGTGTGTGTGTCTGTTTGACTGAGTGTGTGTGTGTGTGTGTGTGTCTGTGTGAGTGAGTGTGTGTGTGTGTCTATGTGAGTGTGTGTGTGTGTCTGTGTGTGTGTACTTCTCCCTCACTGGAGAGCGCAGGCTGTGAGTCACATCAGAGTCCACCTCCATTCATGCGTCGGCAGGCATGATGCTGAACCAGCTCAGTATGGCTCCCACTCATTCATAGCCACTGACGCACTCTGGCAGTCACTCAGTCAGTGTCTCATGAGACCCACGATGAAGACTCATACAAATCCATACATGTGCCCATGAATGAGTCAGTTACACGAATGACGCTTTACTGCCGCTCATGGATATTAATGTGAAAATGCAACAGTCGATCAGTGCCGACGTATCATCTCTTGATGCTTGACAATCACTGTCCTCTCAAACGGCGTGAGAGAATCAGAGAATCAAGAGGGTTTGTCTTAAGACCTTTGGATGTAAAAACCGGAAAAGGCAAATTAGAGGGTTTCTCCTAAGACCTTTGGGTCAGTGGAGTAGGAGCCAGAAATTGACTGTGACACTCCGGGACTTAAGGGGTTCTAATCCCATCAGGGATGGAGGGGAGGGTCGTGGGCCATTATGTAAGGGCTTCTCAGCACAGTTCATGTACTGGGCTTTTCATTCTCTAAATGTGTGGTGTCAACCGCACTTGGGAATGGTCATTTCTGGTCAAAAAAGCTACAGCTTTCTCTGCCAAAGCCATCAGTGCACAGACATAAAGGTGACATTCTTAGCATTTGCTCTTTCTGGACTGTGGTCAGAGAGAGAAAACAACCTCCTCAGTTGGACCACAGGCTACTTCTGCGGTCCCTGGTCTTGTCTTTATTATTATCCAACATACAGTAAGCAGTTGGACTACAGCATCTGCCTTCCATCAAGGTGACGAGTGACGTGATCGTTGTTGAAGTGCGAAAAGAGGCTCGGTGAGTC